>NC_133581.1:21021528-21202409 GCF_964106895.1 Numenius arquata
GTGATGGCTAGAAAATCTTAACTAAAACCAGGGAGTGTTCTGCTTTTTTTTAAGATTAGCTAAACTGATTTTATTCTATATGGAAATAGAATGAGCAACTTGAGAGACCGTGAGAATATACTCACATTTAGAAACTATTTTCTAAACTTTTTTCTCTTATATATAATCCTGGAATTCACTTGAACCAACATTTGTGTGTCCACCCTCTCCTAACCCACAAAAAAATCTTTACAGTGGGCAAAGTTTTAACTGCAAAGATGGGAGGTGTTTGAGGGTTTTTTGAGGGGTCGGTTTGTTGTTTTTTTTTTTAAAACAAACAAACAAACAAAAAAACCTTAGCTGCACCTTTCAATTTTACTGGTCTCTATGAGTGGAAACTACTTCCGCAAGTTTACATTAGTTAAAATATTGGGAAGGAGTAAGATTATTGCATTTTGTCTCCTCACCCCTTTAAGCACCACCTATTTGACATATTAGTGAAATGAAAGTGAAATGAAATAGGACCACATTATCATTGCCTCTAAAAGTTACCTGTAAGGAGACAAAGCTAAAAGTCTGTGTCTTTCAAAAAAAACTGTAATGCCATAAGCAGTACAGTATCAAAACCCTGGAACCAAGAAAAATTGACTCAAAATATTAGAGTCATGCTGTACATGATGATGAAATAAGTGAGGTTTTTTCACAAATTTAGTATTTCCAGGATATTACAATTCAGCCACTGTACCTCTTTTCTTAACAGGGGGGAAAAATGGCAGGGGGAGGGTAGCAGCTCCTATGCTCTTATAGCCCCTTGCAGGCATTTTGTGTGTCATAGAATAGGCTGTCATTACCTAAACTCAATTCTTTCTTCCCTGCTCCAAGTGACAAAACCATGAGGAGTTCTAACATGAGAAGTTCTGGTATTCAAAATGCAATATGATATTAAAAAAAAAAAAAAAGCCACTCACACATCTTCCATACAGATTTATATTAAATTGACAATACTCCTAATTTAAAAATTAATTATATCTTACAGCATCTGCTGGCTTCCTGTAACTAATGGCTTAGGACTATACTAGTGTGGATATAGATGAACACAGTACGGTTACTTTAAGTATGTATTTTTTTTAATTGATCTGGAAATATACTTACCTTTTTTTTTTAAAAAAAAAAAGCCTTTTTCAACAGTGCCACTTAGCTTCCAAGATGATTTTTTCTTCCCCTAATAACACCATTTAGTAGCTCATTTCAAAAGCTGCTAGTAGGAATCAAAGACAGGTCTCCCAGTAATACCTGGATATTAAAACCAGTTCTTGAAGCAGAACTGCTACAATTGTCGTCTTACCTTTATGTTTAATTTCATTTCATTTACTTCATTGATGTCACTGCTTTTAACTAAAATGTTTTCCAGTTTTAGATCTCTGTGAAAAATATCTGCTGAAAGAGATAAAGAAATAAAATGTTATCAGTTGCAGTGAAGACATTCTGACAGAAATGTTTTAAATTCTTTCATTTGAGTAATTTCTTTGATCAATTCCAGTGCATTTTACTCTGAACTACTGGAAGCCTAACCAAAAGCATCTTTCCCATTTCATCCAGGGAGTCAGAGAAGATTTCAAATTTTCAAATCTCATTCCTTCCCATAGTCCTGTAATAAAGGAAAAAGTTCATATTGGTTCAGTCTTTAATATCAGTAGATCAGTTCACATAATCTAACAAAAAAGTAGTGCTTTTATTGTATAGTTGTCAAATTTGCACATATTTTCATACCTGCAGTTCATTTTCATGTCCAAAACCAGCAGAAGTTTTTGCCATTCCAGTGAGCACACAGAAGAAACAAGGCTTGTTTAGACAAGGTACCATTCCATAACCACCTCTATCTCTATGGAAAAAACTGAAGGTAAATGCAGGATTTCTAGTAGTAGTGTGCTGTAACAGAGAGATTCATAATTTCTGTGTAAAAAGCTCCAGAATTATTCACAATCCTACACTATCAATTCTAAATTTTTGGCTGGATAGGTTAACTCTGTTGTGGACTGTGCAGATTTGTAATGCTTCTGTGTGGTGGCTGAAAATGCTGATTTTTACCGAATCCTAAATGCAACACATACTGTTGAGAAGTATCAGAAACAATCCCATTCTGCTTTTTTACCTCTTGTAATAGACTGTGCATTTAACAACTAAACTAAGTTAATGTTATAATGCAAAGCAGTTGCAAGTTAGGAAATAATAATACATGTAATTATCCATAGCTGGTACAGAAAGAGAAATAAAAGAAAAATGGTAGCAGTTATTGCATATGTAAGAAAGGAAAAGTTCTAAAAAAGCATTCATGTAGTATATTTTACTTTTTCTTTACCAGACTATCTTTATACTATAAAATAAATAACAGATAAGAATAGCAATCAGTAACTGTTGTTAAACATATGAACACTCAAAATCAATGAACATATGGGAGAGACAGAGGAACTTAATTATCCTTTTTGTGAAGATATGCTGTTGCTGAAGCAAGATTCTGAATGATGTGCCTTGTCTCATTTTCTGTAAAACACCCTTTGCTACAAAGAATTTTTTAGTTCTCCATCCTCACACAGCTCCATTACAAGATACATCTGCTAATATTAATAAAGACAGAATGTAATGATTTTGTTATTTCTGAGTTTTGTTTCTTTTAATGTAATAACAATATATATAATTAATAGCAGTGCTCCAGCTGCAGTGATGACCTAGAACTATAATGTACTTAGTATTCTACGAACAGAAGATTAAAGACAATTGACCTGTTGCAAATATTGACAACTGCTTACTACAAGAAATTCTCAAGCTTTCAAAACATGTACATTTTAAAAATGTATAAAAATACTATGTTTTCAAAACAAGGACTAAGTATGGATTTAGTTTACAGCCTTTTCCATTCAATGCATCATCGGTGACTTTTACAGAAAGCCTAAGAAAGTACCAACATTTGAAAAAATATAAAATGAAACTTTTCAGCAACTAGGAGTGAAAACTATACTACATTACTCAAATGATACTTCTGACCAATTCAATACACCAAAAAATCCCCCAAACTTACAACTAACAACAAACACTTTTTTACATGTGTTACTGCAATATTTATATTGTGCTGTCATTATAAAGTCCTGGGAACTTTTCTGTTCAGCTCAGTAATAACACCTTTCCAATAAGTAATAGTAAGTTAAAGATAGAATGGTAGTAGTTTAACCTAAAAAATAAGATTTCCACCATTCTTTGGCTTTATAACAATTTACTGAAGAAACAGATATCTATAAAAAATGGAAAGACTACTTACAATCTGATGTTTCTCCTCATTAGAAATTACACAGACATGCAAGAGGACCACCTTCCTTATAGAGTACTACAGCAAACAAACAGAGTAAAGAAACAACCCTGTAATTTTCATGGTGACTGTATTTAATTATTGTTGCAATAGTTCGTAATAGAATAGGGAAGGCGGGGGCGGGGGGAGGAGGAGAAGATATGAGAATTGGAAGAAGGAAGAAATGAAAACCCAGGCTGTAATAATTGTCTCTGGCTATCAGAGACTGGCAAACAAAGCTGGCTTAGTCAGGCATTTCCTTTGACATAAACTGGTTTTGTCCTCTGTTGGACCACTAGTTTATATTACAGACAACATTGGCTTAGCAGGAATTTAGAGGAAAATAAAATATAAATATTTCCACAATGTTTTGGTCAAGAGCTGTAGGATTTGTGTCAAATTACAAAATTGTTAAATAAAATATATGATGACTTACCATGGAACAGAGACAGTTCTTTTTTTTGTTGTTTTTCCAGCCTACTGACACTAGTGCAGCAATTAATAAAATCTTACCTTTGGTATCTCAAGCATCTCTTCCAAGTGTATTAGAAGATCGTGGTTCACGTTCTTTAAGTTGCTCACCTCCTGTTCAAGTAGCTTCATGGCAGAACTTCCACCCTTAGTTATTGATGGGAAACACATTTTACAAACATCACAATATTATTTTTTTCCAACAACAGCAATTTATTTTTTAAAAAGCTATAGGATGTATTAGAGAAATTGATGTCTTACATTCAGAAACATGACTACCAAATAAATCCTAGTGCATTTCAAGATTGCTTCCACTGATCTAATAAATTTGGCCTGTAACATCTTACAGTTTTAAATACACAATTCCACGAAATGTCCTGTAAGCCTTCAAGTTTGAGTAGTGTGAAAATGATTGTGATTGTGTGCAACCATTTTCACACTATCCAAACACACCATGTACCTATGAGACAAAAATTAAAAAGACTTTACTGGAATAGACTAGGTGATGTTTAATAAGCATCTAATACAAACTCCTCCAACAAAAGCTTTTAAAGTTTTTAATCGAATGATTTTAAAGCCTACAATATTAAAGACGAGATTACGATGTAAGATAAATATGTCTCAATCAATGCGTTAACTACTGCAGGAATGACAGGAAAGGAGACTCTATACGTTGATAAGAATGAACTATGGAGAAATTAAAGACAATTTCAAATTCAACTTCTGCCTAAATTTTTTCACTTACTATCATTAGTATAGTATTACCATTTTCACATTGTTATATAGCTGAAGAGTACCATAGTTGAAAGACATCAGGACTACAGTGGGTGGTAGGAAAAACAGAAAATTGCCCTCCACATGCAAGCCGTGACTCTTAAAACAGACGCTTGATTTTCAAAATATGATGACCATGCAAATTTCACTAATTTCATCCGATTGTGTGCATTCCCAGGATTTCTATCAAGTTAGTTGTACTTAGAGTACTATTCAACAGAGCTGCAAAACATGACCTCAGAGGTCAATTCCTCAGGGGCTGAGTCAACAAATAATCCAAATTCAGAGAAGGCTGAGCATGTATTCACTGACTATGGAATGGATTAACTATTTGGGTATCACCTGATTATTTCTGACATGGGTTTAGTGCAGTTTTACTTCTTTATTTTTTTTTCCCTACATGGTTACCCAGACCTAAATCCTTAGACTAATTTATAACTTTACAGCCTATAAACATAATCTAGCATATGTTAGCCTACTTTTAGGACTAGTAAGACCTTTAGAGCATGCATTTCTTCACCAGTTTATACAGTAGTATGAATATATACCTATTGGGTATACAGACAAATCCGCATGAGTTGACTCAATCTTAAGATTTAAGGCGTGATATCACCAGATAAATACCACTACAAACCACTACACCATTTCAAAACATTACAAAAGTTATCCCATTTATAATATTATGTTGAGGTAAAACAATAATATTAAATGTCAAAAAAATAAACAGTTTTTAAAAGTTCAACATTTTAAGTTAATTTATTCAACGTGTCTTGCAATGAATGGATTATTTTAAACATTGAAAAGCTTCTGCTGTGGAATTCCTGTTGTGCCTACCTGGTGTAACTACCCCTCTGTGTTTTCATGAATTTCTTGGAACCCAGCACTTGCTATAACTATGGAAAAAAAACATCAAGTTGTTATTAGGTGCAAGAGTTCAAAAACATTCGCTGTGGAAGAGATTCCACTATGTTATATAACACTTTAAAGAATTCATTGGGAAATATAATCCTTGCTTTACTTCAGAAAAATGAGTGCTAGTAACTAGAATATGAAGAAATACGTACTCTTGAATACAAATTTCAAAAATACACAGCAAAGAAAGATAGGTCTGATTCCAGCTTGCTTACCTCCTCTGTGCATGTTGGACCTTCAAAAGGTGAGTCTATTTGTTTTCCTCTCTGTCTCTGGATGCTTGGCTGAATGCCTCTGTGTCCCAGTTTGAAGTAAAACCAAACCAATTTTCTGTTCTGTATCTTTACATCCTAGCTAGGCCTCCTCTAACTGTCTGAAATTAACGGCATATTGTGGAGAAAACTGCTCATTCTCAGAATGATAAGACCAATGTTTGTGCTCCATGCCAAGGAATGGTATGCAGGGAGGCCCTTGCTTATACTTATTGCCGTAACAACCAAGGTCAGCCAATTTCGTTATTTGCCCCCTTTAGAGGGTCGGAAATGGAAAAAACGTAGAGGGGTCACATCGATGGGGAGGAGCAGACAGGACAGGTGACCCAAACCTGACCAACTGGGGTATTCCATCCCATCTGCCCCATGCTCAGTATAAAAGCTGAGGGATCAAAGGGTCAGCCCCTTCCTGCGATGGCCGACGTCCAGAGAGGACTCTGTCTGTTCATCTGCTTTTGATCCTGATCTGTGTGTTCCTGACTCCAAAGCTGGAATCCAGTTCCCATTCGTCGCTGAGTCCAGTCTGGGACTTCCCCAGTGCCTGCCAGTGACGTGACTGTCATCCTGGGAGCTTGATACGGTTTTGTATATATTGAATCTATTTCATTATTTTCTTCTTTATTTTTATTTTAATATTAATTCTTCATTAAAGTAGTTTAGTTCATTCTAAACTTCTGAATCTCCTTATCTCTTTCTCTCCTCTCTCCTCTTTTGGGGGGGGGGGGGGGAGGGAGAGGGGAGGGAAGGGCCATCTGTCGGTCTGGTTTCGGTAAATTCGGCCGAAACCATGACACTCTGCTAACGCATCTCCAAAACACATGGGAACTTTGTTGCAATGAGGGGAAAAAAATACAACATTGCTTGGTTCAAACGAGACGGAGCACATGGTAAATTTTATGGTCTTCCCCCTACTGCTTTCAGTTATCTGTTCAGTCTTCTATAGTCTCTGCCCAAATTAAATAAAAGCACAGAGACTGGCAGCAACATGTCCTCTGCTTGAAGATACAGAATAAAACCTGAGAAGTGAGGGGGATGGTGGAACAAAAAAGCCTTGTATTCTAACTACAGCTGTCTGCTGCACTGACGAGTAAGTAGATTGGCATAACACAGCTTACTGGTTTGGACAGCAGATCTGCAAAAAAACCACAAAGCATAGTCAAAAATGATCTTTCAGCTTGTTCATCTACAGATTACTGGTTGTATTCAGAGATGGAAAAAAAACATTTTTTCCACCAGAGAGTTCAAAACTGTAATAATTTTTTTCCTTCAAAGCAAATGGTATACAACACATTTTTAGAGGATTTCAAAATACTTCATTAAACCTGGGAAGCTGTTGATCTGGGGTGTCAGAAAAAAAATGAACTTTTACTTCTAACTGGCACCATGTGAGGACATACTTCAGCAGTACTGCCAAGACAGTGATAATGAAAGCAAGCACTGGTACTCTTGTAATTCTGGGTACTCTTGTAATTCCTCTGGAGAGCCACTGATTTGCACAGGATTCCTTAAAGTCTACTTGTCTCAAAGAAAAGAAACTGTGCAAAAAAGGTCAGAGGGAGTTAAAAAGCACTAAAGAAGGCATGCTTATCTAAACATTTTCAGGCAAGAAGGCTAGAGCTCAGTTCCTCCACAGTGGACAACTGAGAAGAAGCAATACCTGAAAGTGTTAGGGGATTAACTAGGGAACAATTAAGTACCTTTAACTCTTGGAAAACCATCAAGTTGAAGATACTCAACTTTATGAAAGAGTTGTTCTTGCATTCCAGATGGCTAGCACGAGTGAGGCACTGAAAACCACCTGTAACTGCTGATACTAGTTCACGTTCTGCAGAGAGCCTATACTTGTGGTCATTCCTCACAAAGCTGAAGCAGCTTCTGCCCTGCCCAGCATCCCTTATCTCAGAAAATTTAGGGCTTCAGTCTATGGAGACTACAAAGGTGGTGCCATTTTAGAGATCAAGATGGACAAACGAGATAAAAGAAGGATCCAAAGTTCAAGAAAAGGGAAAATATTGCCTTAAGCTGAGAATGTACAACCTGTGTTTCTGCAGAAAACAAGGGCCAAATTTTCAGTAGGAATTCTGCAAAATCTCCTCTGCTCCAATACCTCTGAGGTACCTCAGAGATAAACGCAGATATCATTTGAACATCCTTAAGTGCTTTGGTTCCTCCCGATCCCCTCACTTCCCAGATCTAGGACTTTTCTTTTTGAATGACAGATGGCTTATTAGAAAACAATAGTACAAAATCCTTACATGTAGGCAAAAACTACTTAAGAGAATGTTCTTTTCTGATATAGTGCTTTTATAATGAGAGATAGCTTCTAATCTCACTCGATAGCCTACATTCTGCAATTTACATGAAATGTGATTAATACCCTATTTCCATATTTGAGTCCCTGACAATATTAGTACTCTTATTCCTACCATCTAAGAATTTTTTAACTGTAATATGATAAAATTATTACAGTATTCGATTCTCTGAAACCTACCAAGAAAAAAAAAGTGATAACTAGCACAAAGATGAGATAAACTTAATGATACATAGAAATAGTTTTGTTATCTTGAAGATATTCTGAAAATATATTAAAAAAAAAAAAGGCTAAAATCCTGAATTTATTTTACATTTTGCTTCTGGACAAAATTTTTGCATTAAAAATTCTGAACTGAATAAATTCTTTTGGTGACAAATCAATAAACTGAAGAATAAAATTTTTAATATTATCACTAAGACTGTGCAAGAAAAAGGAGGGATTACTTTTCCAGAAAATCTTTGTGAACTCTTGATCTAGCCACAAGAAAGTACTACTACTGAAAGATTAGTTCAAAATAAATAATAAATAAATAAGGGACAGAGGGACCTACAACTGCTTTAAATCAAACTACTGCCAATAGAAAAAAAAAAAAAAAAGAAAAAAACCTGCTCCTACATTAGCTTTTGCTTGAGAATTCCTTTCTCAATACTTTAATCACCTCTGAGAGTCATGTGGCCTTTCTCAGACCATTATGGGTGTCAGTACCACAGGACATCAGGCAAACCTTACCACAACATCTGTGTGCATCTAACTTATTTTGCAATGTTTTATTAATCACTTAAACTAGAAACTATAAAAACAGATTTAATTAACTAATTAAAGAATGAGCAGATAGCATGGCAGACAGCCCTATGGATAGATAAAAATGAGAGTAGCTGACAGGAATCCAGTCTACAGCAAGAATAGAGAGTACTGTGGAATGCACAGTATGGTTGTTAGATATCCTTTAGTAATAAATATTGAAAATTTCAATTGCTCCAGTAGTGAATTATCTGCTTTAACCACTCCAAGCAACTATGACAAATGCACATTTTATACAATTAAAGCTGTACAGGAGGAGCAGATGAATATTTGCTTAATTTTTAATAAACAGGGACAATATAATATGCAGGTGGTACAAACAGGGAAATAGGAGAGGAGGAAATGTCACATGAGAGCTTCTGCACTTCCCTATCATATTTGTAGCTTACTTTCATTTCCATTGTGAATTGACAGTATGATCAAAAAGCAATTTGAAGCTATTTTTCCTTCCAAACCTGAAACTATTTTAGGTGTTCTTGATCAAAGTTACAATGGTGAGGGATCCAAAGGGAATGTGAGGTCACATCAATATATTTAGTTGTTACTAGTCAAGGAAGATACAGTAGTAGACACGGTGTCCATCATGAATAAAGAATGGTCACATGCTAGGAATTCCCACTTTCAACTTTTTGGTGTTGAAAGGCAAGAGCTACTTGGCTCATATATCAGAATCTAACATCCCAGGTCTTCTTTTAGTTCAATTCCTCTATGATTTTTAGCATCTGCAATACCTGAACTTGACTAAAAACCAAAACAAACCAGAATGCTGGAGTTTCTTACTGATTAGTCATTCCACTTTTAGCATATCTACTTCTAAAGTGAGTTAGAACTTAAATCTTATCTCACACATAGCACCTCCTTTAGGTGCTGAGGAGTTACATCACCCTCCTGCCACAATTTTCCTTATCTGTTAAACTAAGATAATGCCACTTACCACAATTAATGTAAAATATTAATACATGAAAAATAATTTTTACAGGAAGACACATACTGAAAAAGCTAAGAATTAATTCTGTGGCCTCCTCCTGCAATTTTACTTAGAAAAGAGCAACACCTAGAACACACAAAAGCAGGGCCAGGACGTCATTGCAGCTGGCAATATGTGCATGCAAAAGCACAACAATGGTCTCTGCCTAAACCTAGCTTACTACAAACTGCTCTAATAAAGCAGTGAAAATCTTTTAATGTTATGTAGATTTTCCCAAAATCTGACTTTGGAAAGAAAAGCTAGAACTAATCCTACCCTCTTGCAAAAAATAAAGGCTTGACACAAAAAGCCTCAGTATAAACAATAAAAAATAATTGTTCCCAATAGTTAATAAATTAATACATAAACATTTGCAAGCAGTATGGTTTTACCTTCAGTTTAAATCAAAAGTATGTAATTAGGGAAAGGTGAATTCTAAGAAAGCCCATGATAAATTCACAGAAATAAGAGGGGTAATTCCTCAAAAACATGTAGAATATTTCTACAAAACACATAGGAAATGTCTTGGAAAGCAGAGACAAAATTCCTTGAATTTACAGGAGAAAATATCTGGACAGCACAGAAAAAATTCCTGGAGGGCAGAAGGGAATTTCTAGAAAGCAGAAGGAAAATTTTCTAAAACGCACAAGGTCAATTCCTACAAAGGACAGAGAGAAAATCTACAAAGCCCCTGGAGAATTCCTCCCTGAAGGGGAGATTTCTCAGAAAGCACAAAGAAAAGTCCCAAAACACAAGAGGTAACATTCCTAGGAAGGGGACAGGGAGACTTCCTGGGGAGCACATGGAAATTCCTGGAATTAAGAGATGGAATTTCTAGAAGGCACATTGGCAATTCCTAGAACACATGGGGGGAAATTACTGGGCAGCATACAGAAAATTCCTAGAAAGCATGTGGGAAATAATCCTGGAAAGTGATGAGGAAATATACTTAGAAAGCAGAAGGTGGAGTTTCCTAGAAAATACAGTGTAAACACCTAGAAAGCTGAGGGGTAAATTTCTAGATAGCCAGACAGGAATTCCTAAAAAGGACATGGAGACTTTCCTAGAGACTCAGACAGTCAGGTCTTTCCTACACAACATTACGCTCTAGCTTGAACAATTGCATCGGTTTTTGTCTGTGCAGAGACCAGAAGTTCTAGGACACGTTATCACCCCTTCCCTCAGTGACAAAGAAAAATAACTTGGCAGTGCAAACAAAGATAAAGCCATCATTTAGGTCAAACACTTCTAGATACTTTCTCTTCTAGGCTCATCTGTTTGTTTTATTCTACAGCCACTAAGGGCCAGACACACAAAGGAAATAAGGCAGAAGGTAGGGGTGACCTTCCCTACTGCATGTTGCAGGCACTCGAAGTCTGAACACACATAAAAACATAAAATTCTGCTTTCACACATGCCCCCAACTGCCACAGTTGTACGAGGAAAAATACAGCTCAAAAGTTATCTTGCATCTCAGTCTAAATCGGGGTTCCAGTGCAGTCTGCTCTGGTGGCTGCTTAGCTGTGGATGCTCAGAGAGCACTCAAAGCATTTCTGTAGGAATGCTTTCGACCTTGGGAGCTCAAGCAGCAGGCTGCCGTGCCCTGCGCAGCCACACAGGCAGGCCACGGGGAACACAAACACCCCTGCTGCTGACAGACCTAAGTCCACAACTTGCACTCTCTCTGAAGACTATGACATTTTAGGCTTATCAGGGATCAGGGCAGACTCTGCCAGCTCTTCTGTTGTGACCATATAGAGTGTGCACCATGCCTCCTCCTTTGAACATGTGTTAAAAGAAGGTTTAGACCGCCTCAGTTGAGGAGGGGAACGGTGTAGGGTTGTCTTGCAGCTGAAGCCCTTGGAACAAAAAGGACCAATGACACATCCCTTCCTGCAGAACAAACACTACTCTAAGGCAGACATATCTCCCCATACGCAACAGAATGAGATCTTAAGTATCCTTTATATCTTAGACACCTAGAAGTACTGTGATGTAGCACTGATCAGGAGTATATTTCAAATATTTTGTTGATCTAATTATAAACATGCCAGTGTTTCAGGGCTTTAGAAATACTTATAGATAATTGCGAGCAACAGTCAGTAGCTATTAACACAGATATCTCTGACGTCCATCTATTAGCACCTTTTATTCAAAATTTTAAAATACCTCAATGGGAGATTTTGAGAAGCACAAGTAACAAACAGGCACAGGATTCCCATTCACTTTCATTGGTCATTAAAATAAAGGAGGAAAAATGCACATCAGGCTCAGCACCAAATTAACTGGTCCTACCACATTAAAAAAACCTCCAAAACTACTGAAGGGTCTGCTGTGGAGAGTTTGGCTTACAAGTCTGAAAAGCAAGGATTCAGTTTTAAGAAAAAGTCTCTACTAAATAGCAGACATTCCTGTCTGTGCTGCTGACGACATCTGTGCTATAAAATCTGCTGTGAACAAGCTACATATCTGTTCTGTACAAGGCTAACACTTTAGTCTCTGCTATGAAGACAGATCTCCCATTGACAATATCAGAGGTGGTAAAAATGATTGCAGGAACAGATCCTACATTTCAATAGTTCACTTTATTTATGGTCGTTTACCAAAAAGTATTCTAGAACATGTCCAATTACTCCATCCATCCAGATACAGTAAAATATATTTATATCAGTTTCAAACTGTCTATAAAGTGTGTGCAAAAGCTCATGAAAAAAGAGAAATTCTACTGACAAGCTGCAAGAACCTTAAAGCATCTCAAAGTGGCTGCAAGACAATGAAAAGTCAACTGGAGTGTTAATTTAGCACAACGACCTTGAGTTGTCAGTACAAACACACAGACAGATACACAAGAATTTTAACAACTGGTCAGAGATGAATGTTATTCACATAAGAAAGCTGTCACGAAGAGATAGGAAAAGTCATCCATACCTTCCTTTCTTTGGTGACTTCTGAAGATCCTATAGTGGAACCATAAATGTGATGAAATAAATGCAGACTTCATTTACACTGAGAGGTTTATGGTAATTCCAGTGAAATCAATGAAGTTACTCTGCAGGTCAGTGGGATCAGAATCAAACCCTAAGTGATTAAAATCAACAGAGCACATCATCTGCTGATACTACTGCCCAAAAAATTGCAATAAGCCCCAGGCATGCTATTACCAGATTACATGATTTCACTGTCAGGTTGATGTGTTTGAAAAGCAACAGCAAACTGTGGAGGATTTAATTTTCACAGGGAAATGATCCTTTCTTTCAATTAAAAGGACAAGACCATGTAATTTCTTCAAAGTTGAAACTAAGTTTTTGTTCTTTGCCTGTAAAATGCTAGACAGAAACATTCTTGCCCTGTATTTTACGAGAAGAATTATTGTTATCTGTGGCTGGAAAGCAAAAAACATGAAATGTTGATTTTGCTTAAGAATGCCATACAGTGCTTACCATGCAGCACCACCAGAGATCACAATGCTGTGGATTCCACCATTACAGTTCACTTAGCACTGTGAAGGGATCCTGCAAACAGCAGTAGCATTGGCCACAAATTTATTTAGTTCTTAGTGATGGTAAGGTGTAAAAACAGATTTGTCCTTCCAAAGTCAGACAGAAGCTTGTGTCAATAAAGACTAATGCGATTACAAAAATTCTGGCTCGGGAAACTTCTGAGAGATAAAGTAAACTGATGTGTTACAGTATGAACTCAGTACTTCTAAATATCTGACAAAGATCATTCCTTAATTCCACCAACACTGAAAATCTGTTAATGTTTTTAACCTTTTCATATTTTGACTGCAATTTCCTTTCTGAAATCTTCCTAAACCCTTGCTCTCTGCATTTCAGAGTGCTAGGATGCTCAGTTAATTACTCTGAACTAGTAAAGTAGACAAAAAACTTCACAGCTTTCTAGCTGAAAAAAAAAATAATCAGCCAATATGCAGTCTTTATTAAGTTGGGACAGTCTTTTTAAGATTACTTGCAGTTACTAGTTAGTAAAATTTAGCAAAGCAGAGGTCAAGTTGGAAGTTTTTGGCAAAATAGAGTCTGGAAGCACAGACAAAAAAGGTACTTAATTTTTCACAGCTCTGATTCAAGATTTCGGGCTGCCTGTCTGCACTCACATCTGTCCTACTCCACGTTTGGCAGGAATACAGGGTGAATGTTCACACTCACAAAGTGCCAAGGCAGTCTGAGGTGCTTAAAAATCATATCTGGAAGTCTTGACAGCAGAAGGAATTTATTCTGACTCCACCAAAACTGGACCAGCCAAAGACCAAATTTAGTAGACGCTACCAACTGCTACATTTGAAACTACCAGAGAAGCATACCAAATATGCAGCTAAGCCCAAGGGACTGGGAAACAACTAATGAAATACATGGGAAAATCTCAATGTTTGGCAGCCAAGAACAAGAAAACAACAGTTCAGACAAGAAAAACGTAATTAACTGTTGCCTGCTGAGTTGTGTTTTAAATTCTTTCCTGTACTCAGTAACTAGAATGCCCAACCTGAAACTGTGACTGAAAAATGTCTCAGTATTAACACCTGGATCTCAGGCAACTCTGTTTGACATTGTAACATTCATATAATCTGCTAGGCAGTTATCAGCACACAAGCCTGCAACAAGGCCATTCCATTAAATAATATTTTGGTTTCATCAGCAAAATAATGAAAATCTTTAAATAAGGAAATCTATGCTAAGGTGTTACACTATATAGTTACAACCAGTGTCAGAGAGAGTTACAGAAAACCTAGCAATCGACACTTCCAGTGTATATGAATAAAACATGATTTTTAGACAAAAAAAATTCCAATGCCTAGGGTAACCATCAAAATACACTCTTACAAAATGTACAAATACATATGTGAATATACCACCTCTATACATGTCAATATGCCATCTATACAGGTCCGTCTACTTGAACTCATGCAAAGCATTTGACACTCTCTGGCATGACATCCTTGTCTCTAATTGGAGAGACATGGATTTGATGGATGGACCACTTGATGGGTAAGGAATTGGCTGGATCATCACACTGAAAGAGTTGCAATGTCCAGTTGCATTGAGCTCAAAGGCTCAATGTCCAGGTGGTGACCAGTGACAAGTGGCATTCCTCAGGGCTTGGTACTAGGACTGTCGCTGTTTAACATCTTTGTCAGTGACATAGGCAATGGGACTGAGTGCACCCTCAGCAAATTTGCCAATGACACCAAGCTGTGTGGTGCGGTTTACACGCTGGAGGGAAGAGATGCCACCCAGAGGGACCTGGACAGGTTTGAGAGGTGGGCCTGTGCAAACCTTGTGAAGTTCAACAAGGCCAAGTGCAAGGTCCTGCACCTGGGTCAGGGAAATCCCAGACCCAAATACAGGTTGGCTGGAGAATGGCTGGAGAGCAGCCCTGAGGAGGAGGACTTGGGGGTGTTGGTGGGTGAGCAGCTCAACATGACCCGGCATTGTGTGCTGGCAGACTAGAAAGCCAACTGCATCCTGAGCTGCATCAAAAGAAGTGTGGCCAACGGGTTGAGGAAGGTGATTCTGCCCCTCTAGTCTGCTCTCATGAGATCCCACCTGGAGTGCCGTGTCCAGTATGCATTTGTAATTCTATTTCATATCCTGCAATGGGATCCTATAGCTGTTGTCCAGGTAGAATTTTATTTGAAGTGCACCACAATATCGACAAATCCATAAATGCAAGGCACTGGGAATGGTTTTGCCTAAAATAATCAAACGTAAAGAAAGACCTTCATACAAGAAATATGGCTGACTACATGTACATATAACTTCACTGATAAATGCACCCCAAAACAACACTTTTATCATCTATTTCAATTTATTATTTTATGTGAATCTTTATGTTGCTATACATAAAAAAATACAAAATCCTAAATTACTTTTTTATCTCTCATTTTGTTCAAATGTTTCACAACTTAAGCCTATCATATTACAAGGCTCTTCAGAAGACTTAAATAGTATTAAAATACTATCTTCAATTTGAAGGGCAAAGTACCTGGAAAATTAAGGTCACATAATGTTACAAAACCTAATGGAGTATAGATTTCTGCTTCAAGTACTTCAACCAGAAACCTCAATAATCTTAAATCTGTCTCTCCTAGACATAATAAGTTTTAAAAGTTTGAATGAATTTCAGAGTATGTTTTGTATACCCTGTAATTTCTGAGCACGGTAAAAAGAAGTATTAAGTTGAGAATACTGAGCTGCTATAGGAAAGACGAATCTTTCAAAACAAAAGCACTCTTACAGGACATTAGGAATAGATAGCTGCAGTAATGTATTTTGAACCAGTAAATATGATGGTCATTTCTTGCACCACATTTTTTGTTTCTTGCCATGCTGCAATACAGGGTTTTTTTAATACCTGATCTTTTATGGTCAACATCAGCCAAGAAAAGACACCACACTACTGTTCATCCTCCAGAAAAGACCAGAGACAGCATGTCTGAGAGCCTGAGCCCTGCTCAGCACAGGGAAGAGCCTGTACTACGACAAACCCCTGCAGCCTGCTCAGCAGTTTGCAATGACAGTATGTGAGCAAGCATCAGATTACAGAGCTGTGACCTGTTGGTAGGAATTCTGCTACCTTTCCAGCTACCAAATAATGTAGGTCTAACTCCATCACTTGCCTAGAAGTAAAACCAGACCCTTATAAAATAACCCTTATAAAATAACCTCAGATGCCAGACATGGAGAAAGTAATTGGCAGCCATGACTTGCTCAACTGCACAGCAGAACTCCATCCACATTACTCCAGTTGTCCATACAAAAGGAAGTGGAAAGAAATTGCCTTTGCCTAATCTGAACCAAAGTTAGTCATGAAAAAAAAGAAATCTGCCTATGTATTTACATAAGTTACATTAAAAATCCTCCTGAAACCTACAGAAAAATCAGCAAGAACTGAATCCAAAGCCAAATGAACACTGTGTTGCTCATAGGCAGGAAGACCAAGTACTACATTTGTTTTGTTTGAAGCAGTGGCTAAAGAAAGCAGGTTTAAACAACTTTTTTTTCCCCCTCCAAATGAGCTTGGAAAATTTTAACCCTTCCTTTAGAGGCTCATGGAGCTTAGAAACCTGGTTTCCAACAGATTCTGATGTACACATGATACATTTTAAATAGAGTACCATTTTAGGCATAAAATCCTTAAGGTAAAATAAATTTTAAAAAAATCCACATTAAACTAACCTTTGAAAGAATGCTACCACTAAGACCTTATTTGAAGACTGTAAGATGAAAAATAATACCAAAACATTGCAGCCTCTTTCCAGGAAATGTCTGGCTAGCCATCTCCATGAAATATTGGAAGTGCTGTCACAAGACCCCACTTTATCACATACTGTGTTCATGTAGGTTTTTTCCTCCATGCACTGAGATTATAAATACATCAAGCGAGGGACCTATTACCTGTTTGGCACAAGTCTATTACTCTATGGTCCACTGGAAATGTAGAATACGTTATACATTTGACTAAGTTGAAAAGAATTGTATCTCATATTTCTGGATATGTCTCGAGGAAATTTGAACAACAGAAAAACACAAAAACCAGCTACTGTGATAAAATGTATTGTTTACCAGTTAGATTACTGAGGCCACTGAGACTATGGCCAAACTGAGGAACAAGTACTCCCTACTGTGCACCACGAAGCCCTGATTCTTTGGTAATACACATCAGGAACTGGACTGTGATATGGTTGCTTTCCAGTACACACATCAGGTTTTTATGGAAATGGATGCTTCAGGAGAGGCTGGGTCTTGCTCTGCACATGTTGGAACATGTGAAAGGGCAAAGCAGAAAGCAGGAGCCTTCTCTGGCTTAGACAGTGTCATGGGGAGGTAAGTACTTGTCTAGAGGCAGATGAATGCAAATTCTCAGTTGCACGTGTAGCTTATCTTTGCTATTTGCAAAAATAAACCTTTTCTTCCTCATAGATCATCTTCTAACTTCAAAAACTATAATAAAAGTGTTACAATTAAAAGAAAATCTAACACCTAGAAGTTAACCACCCTGTGGCCAAGTACAAGACATAATACAATGACAGAAGGTAAGGGGCTATTTCCTAGGTGGATGAGAACCAGTGCTCACATGGGGTAGATGATTCCACTAGAGACTCGATTTTGACTTGCAGCTGGCTTCCAGGACAACCTGACACCAGTCTTGGTAACGCCCATTAGCTTATTTCTTGCCACGTCTGAGATCTGTCTAACTGAGATGCTCTTCCACATGCATACTCCCTCAACCAGAACAAAACGCAGATGTTGCATAGCAGCAACATTTAAACTGTGAGTTGTGTGGGTCACACAACTCTGAGCTCCCTGACACAACCTATGAAGAAAAGATCTTGTGCAGCATGTAGTTGCGAGAGTACTTTAAAAAAATTTGTAACGACACCGGGAAGTGTTCCCCACACCAGCGTCACATCAAAGATTCATGGTGCCACAACAAGCTTAACTGACCCTGAAGAGCTTGTTATGAGATTCTTATGCAATAAGCCTGGGTTGAACTGCAAACATTGCTTGACCAAAATGAAGAATCTATGCAAGAATAAAAAGGACAAGTAAATTCAGGTAAAACGACCAGAATAAGAATAAGAATAGCATAGGTTTTATTGGGAGTCTTTCACCTGAAGCACTTCACAGACCCCTCTCATGCTGTGGAAGCTGTACAAGTAGAATACATGAGCACTACACAATACTTCATGACAGGATCAGAAACCAGATTTCTATCTGAAACTGCTTGGGGTATTTCTGGTGCCTAGCTGAACTGTGGCATGGATGCCAAGCATCACTACTGCCTTCAGTTGAAACCTCTTGTGAACTGACCCAGTCACAGTCTGCTGGTCCATATTTTTAAGTATTGATATAACTTCTCTGTTTTTTTTCCCCATATACAGCAGTTATGAGAGGCCATTACCACTGAATGAGGAAAAAAACCCCTGAAATAATGTCCTCAAAATCCAGAACACCATATACAAACCTACCCCAGACAAAGGTGTTTCAAAACCATTGCACCAAGGTCTGTGCCTGCACCTGACTGCTGTGAGACATCCATGATGCGCAGAAGAAAAACAAATTAATACATGTAACATGTTCATCTGGGCAGGTAGTGAGAAGAATTCCAGCACAGGAACTTTAATGCAATCACCATTCTGGTTTCATACCAAGAATATCTACAAAACCATTAATTTTGGTTACTCACTCAGGTTAGGATGACGGCATTAAAATTGTGCTTCCATACATTAAGAACAATAGATTGACCTTGATGCCAAAATTATGTAGTAATTAGGAGCATGAATGAAATTACATCGTGTGATGTTTAGCAGTCATTTAACATTTAAGACCAGAATAGTCCAACTGCAGTTACTCAGGTACTTCATACCAAAATACAGAATGTAAACCCCCCAAAAAATTGTAAATGTGCAAGAAAACACAAGCTCAAATTCTAGCTACCAGTCACAAATGCATAGAATTTATTTGGTAAACAAGTTATTTTCAATCATGTCTACTGCATCATCTATTTCACCCACAAGGTGGCATCTTTATTCTATGTTTTCTTTCTTTAATATCCCAGATAAGACCAACCTATCTTTTATGAAAAAATGAAAAGTGGAGGCCACTGTACAAAGACATGTTAGAATTTATATTCAGAAATCATCAATACTTCTTTCCTTAAGATCAAACGTTTACTGAATTTACCATTGAGATAGGAATCAATTTGCAAGCCATGGCATCCAGTTCAATATTTTTCCAATTCAATTTATCTACTAAATATAAAAGACAAATTGCTTTAGACACGATTGCAGGAAATCTCTTGGTACTCTGTGTACTACTGATACTTGGTATTCGCAGTATTAAAGCCTTAAAAATGAAAACTCTATAAGCATGTATAAAGCTAGCTTAACCTGTAAAGCTAGCCCTACACCTGTCTGATACTGATCCAAAAGGTTCAGTCATTCAATACTTACACCCAAATATCTGAATTTTAGAAGTTATATAAAGTTTAACATTAAAAAGTAAAATCAAACATCAGCTAAATACGTGCCTGCCAAAAAAGTATTCTACACTGTGTGAAGTTAGATGGTAGTACCTATATTATACAGATGAACAGCTATATCATTATGCATTTAAAATAAATTATAAAATTACAAGTAATTACAGATTCTACTGTGTCTGGAAAAAATGCGCTGAAGGTAGCACTAATGAATAATTAATTGTAAATTACAGAAAGATTTCTTAGATGACAGTAAAGCAGATTTTAATGCAAGATCACAAATAAAGTAATTATATTGAGGAGAGGAAAAAGCTAAGCGACAAAACCTGCTTTTCTCTCTAACAGTTGTTTTAATCCTGCTGTCTTGTTTTCATCACTGTTCTTATAGGTTTGGTTTTCTGCCATAATCGAATGTACGTATTCCTTAATTCCATATTTTGTTATCATGTTCTGGGAAGGTACCAAGTTTTCTTTTACATTAAATAAAAAATTTTGCAGGAACACACATGGTTGCGTGCACACAAACACATGCTAAGCTAACTATGTGAAAAGAAATCAAAATATCAAATGTAATTTCAAAGATCGACTCTCAAATATTGGAAGGGAGGAAAAGGGTACAGAAAACTGCTCCTAGGATCTTCCCAAGTATATCACATTCATGCATTTTACTTAGATCTCTTGAAAATGAAAACTCAGCGGTAATAAATTAAATGTCATTCATCTTTATAGTGCCATCAATGTGCAATTTGAACACTCATAAAAACCAGAAATCTATCAAAATATAAGAATACAAACAGGGGAATGTGAATTATATGCGCTGTTATAAGATTGTATTTACTGAATAGAAATGTTAAGACTAGAAGTTAATTCTTACAGTTACTTTACTTTGTCCATCCAATACAACTTTCTATATTCCTTCCTAAAGATTGCCTACCATTAAACTTAATGCACTTGTTCCAAACTTCTTCAGTCTGAAGACTCCTAAAAGTACTGTTGTTTTAGTAACAACACAAAAAAATTTCAGAAATTTTGCACAGACTGCTGTAAAATGAGTATGAAACTGTTTCCATAGTTTAAAAACTAGTGTAAGTGAAATAAGATATGCAAGAAAAAATCCCCCTCTTACATAAATAATTATCTTAGGCATTGCCCTGTGGCACTGAAATAGCCTCCAATAAACTATATACACCTGTTGTGATGGTATTAAAGACTTGTTCTAATATAACTTCCTACCTTCTCTCTAAACTTATGGCTTATAAATCATCTAGATAAAGAGAAAAGATAAATTAAACCTATAACTTTTCTACACCTACATGCTAAAAATGTGAGAAATCAGACAAGTTCAAATTAAGACTTTTCAGCCTTGGATAAAGAAGCAGGTGAAAACACATTGTTTCAATGAAAACACATTTTTTCAATGAAAAGCATCAAACAAACAAGCAAACAAATGAAAAGTCTATTTAATTGGTCTTTTGGTAGCAGGTACAGGAGTATGAAAGAATCAGCAGCTACCTGGTAACCTCATAAATAATACCTTTAGTCTGAATTTATAATCTATTACTTAATGAAAATTTATTAATAAAAAAACCCACCTTAATGCCTCTCAAATTTGCGAGCTGGACCAGTATGAGAATAGAAGAAAGGAGATTTTTGTTATACATGTAATTGCCCTATGTGTCCAGCCGCGGTCAACAGAGACAGTGTTATTTGAAAGAATGAGCTCTATTGAATTATTTTTTCAACTACACACGAGTTAAATTCCCAAAGTATTTTAAAGTGGACTTGAAAACCTTCTACTGCTACAAAAGAAGGTGAGGCTTACTGTGTGATGTATCTAGCTATTATGGATTAAGGAAAGACAAGCCATGAAGACCCTTCAAAGCTGAAAGAAAAATCTTTTTGCCGCAGAGATAAATGAAGTGTAGCAAGGAGTCAATCACCACAAGGACGTGGTTTGAAAAATAAACTACAGAAACATTTATGACATATGTTAAATAAGAGCTACGTGTAGGAAAATATTCCATATTTTACTGATATCAAACACAGGTAAAGATAATAGTTCTCTCACGCCTTCATTGGAGCTTGTGCCTAGGACTACCTGAATCATCAAGTTCAGTTCCATGCAACTGCAGGCAACCACACAAAGGAGGCTTACTTCAAAAAAATCCTCAAAACAACCTAATCCACATGCTAAAATATACCCTATAGGTCAGACAATATTTTTCAAATCCCAACAAATAGAGCATCTGCTGTAGAAATTAACTAAATTAACCAAAACTATCAACTATAATAGACCACAGGAAGAAGGAAGCAATCAATATCCTGTGCTTCTGCAACAACAAATTATTTATTAAATAAAATCTCCCTTCCTGCCATTCTCTGTTAAGACCTCTACTCCTTTCACTTTTTGTATTTAAAATTATATATAAATAAATTACTATAATCATATCTGTAAGCTTTTTTTAATACCATTTATGCATTTGGTATTTTGCTGAGAGCTTCTGGGAGCAGGAGTCTCCAATCTCAGCAATGGATCCAATTGCTCTTGGAGCTCCCAGATGCTCTTCTGAGTATTAATGTATAACACCATCATTTGTTAGCTATTGCTAATTAGCATCTGTAATGAAAAATGCTAGACACAAAATATGCTGCTTCTCCAGATGAAAAAATTTCAATGTCTAGAGAAATTAAGCGGTGTACAAAACTTACAATTTTTCCTCCCAACTGTATGAAATATTAGGCTATCAGGAATGCCACATCAAAGAAAAATTTACTATACTGATTTCCTTCTTATGAAATTGAAAACACTGAAGGCATTACATACAAGTTGCCATTTCTTTTTTGTTAAAGTACTGGGAAAAAGTACTTCTTTCTGTCAATTATTTCTCAAATACAAAGAATGATGATCACAAGATTTTGCACACCTCCTGGACCAAATATAACATAGAAAAAAATAGTTTGGGAAATTTTACAGCATATGTGAAAGTGTATCCTGACTATTTTCAAGGTAACAATTATCATGTGCCACAAAAATTCTAGAATGATAAAATATGTTTCTATTTTTCCCTCCCCTCAATACTGCTAAAAATTATATAAAACATATACCTCGCTTGGAATTATACTCAAGCTAAAACATTGCATGATATTAAACCATTTTCATAAAAAAATAATATAAGAAAGCCTGTTTCCTTAAGGACAATGGCATTTTCTATAGGTAATAGATCAGATATTTTGGCTAACAACATGTAATAGTCCATATATGTTAAATGTTTAAGAAGCCTAAATAACAAAAATGACTGTTCCATTATAAACTGTGTATCCATGACATTTGCCAATTAAATATGTACACATTGAGAGGAGAAAAGCATAATGATTTCAGTAAGTCGCTAATTTCAGTAATACTTCTCTATACAACTAGCAGATTCTACTCTCTCTTAGACTTGGGGATGAAGCACAATTAATGCAGTTTTTACAAAAAGTAATTTCTTAGTTCTAATACTGTTTGTTACCTCCCTGTTTGCACAACTGCAGTGCATTTTTGACAAACAGAAAAGGAAACATCCTAGTTCTAAGGTCCAGATAGGCTTTTCTTTTATTATCAGGGTTATTGATAGTTTAGTTGTGTTTTCATTTCACTTAGGTCACCTTTTGTTTTCAAGGGTTTCTCTGGACATACTCGGGAATCATTAAAAGTATTTACCAAAATGGTTATTATTTAGAAGATGTGTTAACTCTGGAAGAGTAGCAAACCCTACATTCTTTCAAAAACAGTTATACACGTGTAGACTTTAAATTTCATATGATATGATGCTCCAATAAAGCATATCTACAAAATACAGAAATGTCTTTCAATTGGTAGGCCAATAGGGAGCAAAGACCCTCTCTTTCAATCCTCAGTTAAGGATTATATATATATATATATATATATTATATATAATATAATATAGTATATATATTAGTAATATATATTAATATATAGTATTATATAGTAATATATATAATATATAGTAATATAATATATAGTGATATAATAATATAATATATAATAGAATATATATAATGTGCATATAAATATCACACTATGTTACTTATAAAACTATACAGTTTTATAAGAGTGATAATTTATGAAAAATATAATTTATATATTTTTCTTTTCACTTCAGTATTAATTATCTCTGCATCTGACCAGTGCCAGGCACTGTTTCAACAATCTTTTTATGAGTTAAGAAGTTAAAAGCATTTGGTATATGACAATGTAATGGACATTAAATTAAGAATTGTATCCAATACAAAAGCTGAAGCATTAATGATAATGTTGTATATATATATATAGAAAAGAATAAAATTAACAAATGATATCATAAAGAATATTCAAATGTCTTCAAGAAGAAAAAGCTTAATCTAATGAAAGCTTGGCTTGTCTTCCTTTGGATAATGACTTATCATTCAAAACCCACAAGCAACTAACAGGCCACGTGCAAATTTTCTGAAGGCTTAAAGAATATATTACACCTTCAGACATGCAAACACAATATTCCCATTTGTGCTTGCAGCTTGTCAGAAAATATGAAACAATAAATATTAAAAACATTTAGAATTCCCACTAGTTCTGGTCGTAATTTTCCACTTTCAGATAACTGAAGATAATTAACCTGTTCTTACTTCACAAAACTTATTTTTTTTATTATAATTACATGAGCTGAAATTGTTCTCCAGTGCGAACAGGACTAACCCCACTACCGTTACTGGCATCACAATCATTCATGACAAGACCGAATTTCAGGCACTCTCCCATAGAATTCTAAGATGACCTCCTCCAAAATATGCAGGAGCACATTTCAAATCCAACATGTCAGAAATTGTAGAGAATTTACAAATAATGAAAATCTCTTGGGTTTGAGAGATCATGTTTTCTTCAGGCATTCCAAGAAAGGTAACTTATACATTGTGATGTTTTAGCAAAAAGGAAAGGCCTAGACAAAAAAAGTGCTGGACCTGATCCTTCTTTTGGCTCAAATGACTGAGATTTATTTACCTGAATATGCATTAAAATACAAAATTATATAATACCAAAATCCTAAAATTACCAATATTTTGCCAGCTTCTCCTGCAGCGGAGTCTATGTTTAGCACAATAAAACCTCAGTTTAGATTGGCATGTTAGCACACTAACATTTTTTAATGTTAATAAAGACAAAACTGTCAATGGAGTTTTTGCACAACACAAAAGTATCCTTGTCCAGCATTCCAGGTTACTCCACAGTGCACTTGGTACAGCAGGTTGGAATTACACTAATACAAGATTCAACATTAGGAATCTCAGGAATCTGTAATCTCAGCAAACTTCTCATTCATCCACTGATCCAAAAGAAGTTTGGAATTTACTTTAAAGGAAGAAATGTTATTACCAGCATTCAGGTAAACAATACTTCACTGTGCAGCCAGCAATATTTATAGAAAACTATGAAAACCATGAAAAAGTGACATAACACAAATTATTTGGAAGCAATCAGTATTTCCCAATTTTATACACAACCGGGTACTCTACTGCAAAAAGGAAAAGTATGTACTGGAGTTAACAGAGGCCTGTCCTTTGAAAGGTATTTGCATAAGAAATGGTAGTAGGAAAGACTTTACACTCCTCCTCACTCCCGCCTTAACTATCTTATTCTACTAAGTATATCAGCAAGGCTGCCATGAGCAGATGCTAACACTGTAATTAATTCTCAGGACCCTTTTGTTTTACTGTAGGGAAAGAACGTGAAATAGTTGGGTGAACTAAATTGAGCATCAAGTACATTCAGTTTGCTGATGGCAAATTGATTTTTTCACAGCAGGCTATCTGTACAATTTCAGACAAGCATTTCATTAAGATACAGCATACATAACTCCTTATAACTTTGAACTACCTCCAACACAACATCAGGATCAAAGAGCAATCCAGCCTTTAAGACTATTCTTAAAATAAAAAATGTGCACTTGACACCATGTTCTCCAGAGTAAGGTAAATATCAAACTCAAAAAGCTTGCTACAACATTTAAGTTTACTAACAACATGACCGGCATGAACCGTTGCATGGCAATTTCTATATGAATTTCCCAGCATTTTTTTTAAAACATTTTAAACACCTGGTGTCAGTTCTAGATGAAAACCCACAAAATCCTTCTTACTTTTTTTCCAAGTGGCTTGTCACAGCAGTGTTCCTCTGATGATTTGGCACAGAGGACGGCTGGCATAGCAGTAAAGCAGAACATGGAGAAATACTCTCCCTAATGTCTGACAGGCAGGTAGGTTGTTCCTCTGTACCCTTCAGGAAGTTTGTCATGTGCATGGAAGCAGTAATACAGAAATACCAAAAAAGAGAACTCTGAGCAATGCTACTCACATAGTCCAAACTCTACCAATTTTCTCCAGCTCATCCACCTACAACCTATAGCACAACCTGATTCAAAGCAGGAGGCTGGAAGGAATCTGGGCAGGATAAATGAGAAGTGGGATTGAACTGGGGAATGCAGAAAACTGTATTGCCCAAAATTAGTATTGAATTTATTCCTTTTAAGTTGAGGGTCAAACATGTTAATTATTCAGTTAGGTTCTAATTTGGGTTCAGCAGTGACTAAAGCTGTTCCAGTTCAACAAAACTTCAAAGTAACAAACAGTTCATGCTGAATTTCTGTTCAAGAAAAAAAAAAATCAAAAAGGTTCAAGTCAGTACTTCCTCTAGGTTCAGTTCAATTAGTTGTACTTATATGAAAACCAGTGGAAAAAATGCTGCCTTGTTTACTGTTTTTCTTCTAACCTTTCAGATAGGGTTACTGGGCCTCTACTTAATGAGAATTCTTGGTTGAAAGCTCAGTCTTTAAATGCTTTCCAGCTTGCTGCCAGAAATGATGCCAAACTCTGTACAGCAACAGGAACTGCCACTTTATCTTCCCCCTCTATTCACTCCTTTCACATATTACTAGCCTTCTCTGCTTCTGTCCGACCCATCCCACGGAGTCTTATCTCACATGTGCCAAAACTTGCTTCTCTTTTCCCATCAAGCACCTCATATTCCCTCCTGCATTCCCACTCTGCCTTTCCTTTATATC
Source organism: Numenius arquata (assembly GCF_964106895.1). Taxonomy (NCBI): domain Eukaryota; kingdom Metazoa; phylum Chordata; class Aves; order Charadriiformes; family Scolopacidae; genus Numenius; species Numenius arquata. The sequence continues at coordinate 21,048,446 of NC_133581.1, forward strand.
ATCTAGTACTCAGCTGCATCTTCACAGGCTCCAGACAGTCTTTTCAGTTATGCTTTTTTTCCAGCTCCTTCCTTAGCTATCTCTGAACCCATTTTTCCTAGTGCTTCATTCCTATCCATTCTCTTTCTCCTTCTTGATATTCTCCCCTTGCCTCTATCAGAATAGGCCTGAATCTCTGTAGAAGTATCCAAATTCCAGTTCTAGTGAGTGGTATCAGAGGTATTGGTCATTTTTATTGTGACAGTCTAAACTTGAACCTGCAAAGATTTAGCAGAGCCCACAGTCTGACACCAAAACCAGTGACAGGTAGTAGACACATTTAAAATGATCAGCTGGTAAAGAATATACAACCTGTAATGGCAGAGTTGAATTCAGCTGTGAGATAAATATTTGAAACAGTCTTGTAAGTAAAACGTAAGTATTTAGGTTGTGGTCCAAATTAGGACAGAGTGTCAGAACATAACTGAATTTTTGTAATGGCAGGAATTTTTACTTTTTTCACAGTTGATGGTAAAAAAAAAATTAATTAAAAGAGTTTTAGATGGCTTGGTTTGTTCATTTTAACTCAAGACCATTATTCTGTATACTTGAGTGTTTTTTTTAAAAATGCAAGCTTGATGCACAAAATATGTCATTACAGGGAAATTCATTATTTTTTCCATGTGAAGCAGTTCAGTGAAATATTTAACTGTATGTGAAAACTCATAGAACAAATGCAACTAATAAACCACAAACAGAGCTTCCCCAGTTCTGTTACACTTGCTTAGGATGATGAAACAAAACACTTATTTAATTGGTTGTTCCTTGTTGCTTTCCATACAGTGCTGCTTTCCCTGTGAGATTTAAAATGATAAGTAACTGGAAATTAGGAAGAGAATTAGTCCATTATTCTGTAGCAATGACACAATGATTAATTATATTAGTTTACTGCCCCTTCTGCTTTAAAACCCTGCAGTCATAAAATGAGTTTTGTTCAATATTCCAGAAGGGATATGAGAATTAAATTTATACAATTTAACAAATTCCTGCAGGAAAGCCATACTCATCTAAGATAGTAGATGGATGAATCCTCTAATTTATAATAATATGCAGATGGCGTACCTCGTACTAAGCAATGCACAGATAAGGAAGTTTCCCAAATGAATCAGAAAAAAAGACCGTGAAGAGTCTGGGTGGAAATAGATGAGGCAAGTCTGAGCTTGTGTGTTCTCCTGGAAAGCACTCACAAACTTTTTACTGTAATTATTTCTATATCTAATAAATATACTTTCTTTTACCAAGTTGTTTTAAAACCACCTAATATTTTAAACACCTTGAGCATTTTCTAAGCCCTACTGAACATGAAATAAATTAATGCCTATGAGGGTCTGGGGGTGGAGTTGGAGGTTTAAAATCACTGCCATACCAACACAAATCCCCACATCTTCCATGTCTCTGGTAAATAACGTACTTTAGGAAGAGTGTCTTACTTTCAAGGAACAATGTTTCTGCCACATTTTCAATGTTGGAAAACACTCAAATGCAATCCCACCTTCTCACTCTATGCTTTTTGCATGACATTATTATACAAATCAAATTCTTTGCTTTTAATTAACTCTTTTTTTTCTCCCTGGAATTATGAATAATATCAGAGTTCTGGAAAAAGAAATACCTATCTTAACCACAAAAGAGCTATAGCAACAGAAGCAAGACTCTGCGACTAACCTTTGTGCCTTAACCCTGACAGGGAGATTGTTTACCATTTTTAAAATATCAAAATAAACTGACTACAAAGCATCACTTCTGTGTTTAAATGAATAATACAAAACAAAACAAAGCTTCTATGTGAAGAGCGCAAAGGCTTTATAGGATCAGGGTCTACAGAATTATGAAGTAGATTTGATCAAAGAATTCAAATGTTTGTACTGCAATATAATCAGGACATACCTACATTATTAGGAAAGAGGAAAAAAGTAGCAGTATAGTTGAAGTACATATTTATGGCTCGATTTAGTAAATTGGCATTTCACATCACCAATTTCAGTAAAGTAACTCTTAGATGACCTTTTCTGTAATCTCTAGATAAACTGGATTATTATGGGCAAACAGAGAAAGTTAACAATACACGTTACCTAAGAATACTTTTAATATCAAAATTAAACCCTGTACTTTATCGCAAATTCAGTTCATAATGAAAAGACATATTGTTAAATATGAGAGAATACCAAAGTTTTCAGTCACTAAGCTAGAAAAATCTAGATAGTTAAATTTTACTCATTTTAAGATAAATTAACTTTGTATTTTTCAACTCATTTAAAATAAATTCCATGGCACACACAAATCGCTTTTGACACAAAAATAAACTGAGAGCCATACAAAAAATCCACCACCTCCTGCATGATGACGGGAGCTGGGAGCTGTGTGTGCTCCTGCTGCAGGCACGGGGTGCCAGCAGCCTGCAGAAGGGGCTGGCAGGGACCTGGGGGCTGCTCACACAGGGAGAGAGGAAAGGAAGGCGAGGGCTCCGCTCAGCCTCTCCCTGCAGCAGGCAGCAAAGGTGAGGCTGGGGTGTTCCTCCCTCACCGAGGGCATCGTCCCGCAGCCTGCTACATCCCTCGGAGGGCACCTCAGCAGTCACGGACTGATGTTGGGATGCACAAGGGAGGCCTGGGCGCCTCCACCAGCCAGTGAAGGGGCAGAGGGCACTACCAGCCGGGGCATTGAGTATTCACACTTGTGCTCTGCTGCTCGTGTGGCTCCACACATACCTGCAGCAGGTGACAACGTGCGAGGGCAATGTGAAGATCTCACCTGGTCAAGAAGGACTAAAACACTCTCTTCCTTGAATTACTTAAGGGATGATGCAGTTAATTCGGGGGGGAGGTGGGAGGTGGGGAGGGGCGTGAGGAGTGGGAATAAAAATCCTAACTCTCACAGTGCTTTTAAACTCAAGTCATTTCCCTGGGTACACATGGTCCTCGAGGTCAGACCTCGAGGTCCGGCTCAGCCACTTGGCACCCAGCAGCTGAGAAGCCACCTTACCAAACCCTCTCCCACCACACAGGTCCCAAGAGCGGCCACCCCCACCCCACGCCACCCTGGGGGATGGTCTGCATCCCAGGCTTTTGTTGGAGCTGCAGTAGCACCCATGAGCACCAAGTGCACCCACAGTCCTGGGTGGGCCCAATAACTGCTCAACAATCATCAAAAGCACCATATTCTGTTCACTGAAATGGCTGTTACACAGGCAGCAGTCAGACCTACGTCCAGTGACCTGTGCCCACCTTGGACCTCTATATGTGCCACGGCTTGGGATGCCCTTAGCTCAATTGTAGTTTGGAGGTTTTTTTTAATTTAACTTGTTCCTACATCTGTTGTTGCAAGTTTCTTTAAACCTATGGAGTTGCTGTTTGCCCCTCCCTAACACCAAAATTCAGAGCACTCCCCTGAAGGCTCCCACATGGAGGTTTGTTACTGCCCAGCTACATCTCTTTCCCCCAGCCCAAGCAGTCGCTGAACCATGGCTGTCCCAGTTTCCATCCCAGCATTGGACTGGTCCCCACCTGCCTCTCAGATGGGCTATGAACAGACACACTCACCTGCTCTGACCCACCAGTGTGTTCCATTTATCACTGTAATTTGGGGGTTTTCTTTGGTAGCCATGGGCTATATCCTGCAGTGAATCCAGACCCAGTGCTGTGTATTCATAAATTACGGTCTGTTCATAAAATTCCATGGGAGAAGTTGAACAGGAGGAGTTATTTCCTGGCCTGCCTGTAACAAAGAGCTTAATCATTGGCATCAGATTAACTCAGATACAGATTGGTTTATCTATCTGGTTGGTTGGGTTATCGATATATAACCCAATACTCTTAAATACTGGTATTTCTAGTATATAAATACTATTCCTAAATTACAACATTTGTTAAGAACATCACATAAGTGTACTTCAACTAATTACACTTGTTTCCCCCAAAGTTACTCACCACTGGAGAGACAGTAAAGCCAGCGGGTGCACAACATCATAGCAATGCTTATGCCTGCAGTCAGCTCCCAGCTCAAGAGACGGCACCACTGGGGATTAGAACATTAAAAGCTACTTTCAAGCAGTAACTATATATTTTCTTTTCTGAATTTTCCCATATTCTTTCCATGCCAAAAATGTTTCACTTTCATTTTCATAGATACAGTTGTCTGAAGTACCTGATTGAAATGTATTTGATTTTCCAGTAAAAAACAAAGGAAAAAGGTTCTATTTTTAAAAAGTGCTTTTATTCTACTCATTATACATTATGAAACACGAAGTTGCTATAGTCTCCCTCAAGTACCACAGAGTTCCAGCTCACGCTGAGTGGAAGGGACTCACCTCAATGGCCTCTCCCGTTGTGGTACATGAGGAGGATCCACATTGACGCAGGGAGGCAGCATGCACTCCTGCTTGTGTTTCAGAGGGCAGGAAAACAAACATGGTAGTATGAGGCTGCTGGAGGTAAAAAAAGAATTTCTGCTTTGCAAAGCAGTGCAGGACAATTGTTTCGGTGAGGTTCTCTCAGCTGTTTAAAGCTTGACTGTCTCAGCTGCACACAGGAAAATATAAAGGGGCAAAGCAAAGAGAATGCTGAGTAGCTAGGGAAAAAAAGGAAAACTACTCTATTAACTTATTGGACTTAAGCAGGTGTATGGTCTCAAAAGGTATCTGAATGCCAGTCAAACCTAATGGAGTCAGTGAGGATCTTTAAGACCTCTGAGTTTTTTTCCCTTGTCTGGACTTCTGGTACATTTTTAAGAATTTGGCTTCTCCTGTTCAAAACCACTATTAACTCCCCCAGTTTACTTCAGTAAGAACTCATCCTAAAGATGAAAAATTCAAAAAGCTGGGCTTAAAAAAATTCTCCACAACTCTTGGTATCACCATATTAAACATTATATGGCCTTTGAAACAAGTATTACTCGAATAGACAGGCCACACTGGCAAAGTTTAATATTAGATCTCAGATATCCGCCCATTTAGTAACTGAGGTTTCAGGGACTAAGGTAATAGATGAATCAGTTACTCCAGGTAAATTATTATTCATAGAATCATAGAATCATCCAGGTTGGAAGAGACCCTTGGGATCATCCAGTCCAACCATCTACCCTACATTACAAAGTTCTCCCCTATATCATATACCCCAACACCACATCTAAACGCCTCTTAAACACATCCAGGGATGGTGACTCAACCACCTCCCTGGGCAGCCTATTCCAATGCCCGACCACTCTTTCTGTGAAAAATTCTTTCCTAATGTTCAGTCTAAACCTACCCTGTTGGAGCTTGAAGCCATTCCCTCTTGTTCTGTCATTAGTTATCTGTGCGAAGAGACCAGCACCAACCTCTCTACAGTGTCCTTTCAAGTAGTTGTAGAGAGTGATGAGGTCTCCCCTCAGCCTCCTCTTCCTCATACTAAACAGTCCCAGCTCCTTCAACTGCTCTTCATAAGATTTATTCTTCAGGCCCTTCACCAGCTTCGTTGCCCTCCTCTGCACTCGCTCCAGCACCTCGATATCTCTCTTGTATTGAGGTGCCCAAAACTGGACACAATACTCGAGGTGTGGCCTCACCAGTGCTGCGTACAGGGGCACAATCACCTCCCTACTTCTGCTGGTCATGCTATTTCTAATACAAGCCAGGATGCCGTTGGCTTTCTTGGCCACCTGGGCACACTGCCGGCTCATGTTCAGCCGCTTGTCAATTAGAACCCCCAGGTCTCTTTCTTCCAGGCAGCTTTCCAGCCACACTTCCCCAAGCCTGTAGCAATGCACGGGGTTGTTGTGGCCCAAGTGCAGAACCTGGCAATTGCCCTTGTTGAAACTCATACCATTGATTTTGGCCCAATGCTCCAATCTATCTAGGACTCTCTGTAGAGCTTCCCTATCCTCCTGGGAATCAACACTCCTGCTTAACTTGGTGTCATCTGCGAACTTGCTGATGATACACCCTATGTCCTTGTCGAGATCATCAATAAAGACATTAAACAGAAATGGTCCTAACACTGAGCCCTGAGGTACACCACTTGTGACCGGCCGCCAGCTGGATTTAAATCCATTGAGCACCACTCTTTGGGACCTTCCAGTCAGCCATTGCTTGACCCAGCGGATCGTATGCTCATCCAAGCCGTGTGAAGCCAGTTTTTCCACAAGAATTGTATGGGGGACAGTATTGAACGCTTTTCAAAAGTCCAGGTATACAATATCAACAGCCTTTCCCTCGTCCAATAATCTGGTTATCTTGTCATAGAAGGAGATCAAGTTCGTCTGGCAGGACCTGCCTTCTATAAACCCACGCTGACTAGGCCTGATCCCCTGGTTGCCCATTATGTGGGTTTTGATGGCACTCAAGATGACCTGCTCCATGACCTTCCCTGGTATTGAGGTTAGACTGACAGGTCTATAGTTTCCTGGATCCTCCTTTTTGCCTTTCTTGTAGACGGGTGTTACATTTGCCACCCTCCAGTCCATTGGGACCTCCCCAGTTAGCCATGACTTCCTGTAAATGATGGAAAGCTGTTTGGCGAGCACGTCTGCCAACTCTTTCAGCACTCTTGGGTGTAACCCATCCAGTCCCATAGACTTGTGTGCATCCAAACGGTGTAGCAGGTCACTGATCTCTTCCTCTTTAATCGTGATGCCCTCATTCTGCTTCCCCTCCCTGTCTCCTAGCTCATGAGACTGGGTGTCCAGGGAACAGCTAGTTCCACTGCTAAAGACTGACGCGAAGTAGGCGTTGAGCACCTCAGCCTTTTCCTTGTCCTTGGTGACTATGTTTCCCTCTGCATCCAATAAAGGAGGGAGATTTTCCCTAATCCTCCTTTTGTTGTTAATGAATTTATAGAAACATTTTTTATTATCCTTAACAGCTGTAGCTAGGTTGAGCTCTAGCTGCGCTTTCGCTCTCCTAATTTTCTCCCTGCATAGCTTCACTACCTCTTTATAGTTTTCGTGAGAGGCCTGCCCCCTCTTCCAAAGGTTGTAGACTCTCCTTTTGTTTCTGAGATCCAGCAAGAGATCCCTATTTAGCCAAGCTGGCCTCCTACCCCGCCTACTTGTTTTTCGGCACACAGGGACAGCCTGATCCTGTGCTTTTAAGACTTCTTTCTTGAAGTATGTCCATCCTTCCTGGACTCCCGTATCCTTAAGGGCATCCTCCCAAGGGGTTTTGTCTAGCAGTCTTCTGAACAGATCAAAGTTTGCCCTCCGGAAGTCTAAGGTGGCAGTTTTGGTAACCCTTCTCCTTGTTTCTCCAAGGATAGAGAACTCAATCATCTCATGATCACTGTGCCCTAGACGGCCTCCAACCTTTACTTCCCCCACAAGTTCTTCCCTGTTCACAAGGAGCAGGTCTAGGAGGGCACTTTCCCTGGTCGGCTCACTTACCAGCTGCATGAGGAAGTTATCCTCCACACATTCCAGGAACCTCCTGGATTGTTCCCTGTCTGCTGTGTTGTATTCCCAGCAGATATCAGGGAGGTTAAAGTCCCCCACAAGAACAATGGCAAACGACTGTGATATTTCTCCCAGTTGCTTATAGAAGGCTTCATTCACCTCACTGCTTTGGTTGGGAGGTCTATAGCAGACTCCCACAGCAATATCACCTTTATTTGCCCTTATCCTAATCCAAACACTCTCGACCCTGTTATCACTATACTTAATTTCTGAGCTCTCATAGCATTCACTAACATACACAGCCACTCCGCCACCTCTCCTTTCCTGTCTATCCCTCCTGAAGAGCTTGTAGCCTTCGATTGTGGCACTCCAGTCATGTGAGGCATCCCACCACGTTTCTGTGATAGCCACTATGTCATAGTGTATGTATGTATTCATTCCTTGTATGGTAGTGTAGTTGTCACAATTTTTCACTGAAGAAAGATTATTAATTTCCTAGATATAAAGACATGGGTACGTATTTGTCAGCCCTGGAATAACCTGAAAGCAAGTGAAATTGACTCCTGTCACAATTTAGGGACAAACTGGGGTTCTCCCTGTTTTGGGTACAATGTCATGGCATTCCCACTAAAATTTGAACACTTGTGATATCCTTTCGTCAGAGGAGTTAAGTTTTCCCATGCACAGAGCGAGTCTTGGGGTGGAGTCCCCAGTTACAATCTTGTTTTAACTTGGGCACAGCACCTCCAATTCCGTTCTTAACGCTGCTAGCTGTGACCAGGAGTACCAACGCTGAGAGAACTTTCTCAAAGGCTTATTTAATAAAAAACAAGGCCTTCCAGACAAAAAAAACATGAAAGAGAGAGGGAAAGAAGCGAGAGGGAAAGAAGCGAGAGGGAAAGAAGCGAGAGGGAAAGAAGCGAGAGGGAAAGAAGCGAGAGGGAAAGAAGCGAGAGGGTGGAAGGAATAAAAAGTATATTTAAATTTCTCAATATTGCTATCCCTAAGAGTGTGGGGAGAGCCCTTTTACTTAAGCTGTGTCTCTCTCTTATCCTTTCAGGCATCCTTTCCAGATTACTTCAGTTTCAGTCTGAGAAAAAAATACATCACAGCAAGTGGAGCCTGAGGCGACAGTGAGTGACTTAGGTACGTCTGAAAAAGGCCACTTCGAGTAGAAGAGATCATACATAACATGCCAGCTACAGAAGAAAAACTGCTTGTTTGGCCACTGTGGCTTGTGAATCAAGAACAACTCAGACTCCTCTAAGATACCTACATTGCAGATTCATGTTCCAATTCAGAGTTGCCAAATACAAAAATTACAAAAAAAAATTACAAAAATATGTAATGTAATCTAATCTAATCTAATCTTATCTAACCTGATGCAGGGCTGTTTTGAGGGGTTTTTTTGCCCCATTCTCCCCAGCCAGCTGTCTGACTGGCTAACTGCCTTTTTGGGTCAATTAGAGAAGGATTGCTCTTCTGAAGTAATTGCACACATACAATGTGCAGATTGTTTTTATAATCAGAAGTAATCCTGCTATTCAGATCTGAGAGGTTTTAATATAACCTTTTCCAGCCCTTCTGGTGGCTGCTCCCAGACTGCCTGTGCTGTAATTTACCTTCATTGTGTCTGGGTTGAGCTGACCTGGCTTGTTCAGTCTTGTACAGGTCCATTGTTTATTTATTCCACTGGTAGCCTGTGCATAGAAGACACATTGAATTGTCCCTGTGTTCCTTCCACTGGAAGGTTCAAGCTGAAATTGTCTGTGTACCTTGCCAGGAAACTTAAGACCAACAAAAGTAAATAGTCCTGTCAAATAAAGGGCATCAGTTAATAAAAGAATAAGCATTTGGTATTACAACAATGCAACAACAATAGTGAGGCTAAAAGACAAAACACATCAAAGCCTCACACAGAAAATGATACTTTCTCATACTACATTTCATTTTTTAGTTCAAAATGTTAAGTACAAGTAAGATCCACATAGAAGAAAGGGACCACTGTGAAAGCTGCTGTGCTCCTCTCAGTCAGTACAAGACAATCTTGACCTTCATGACATAATATTAAGCCCAAGTTCTTGAAAGGAGGCATTGTTTCAAAAGCCAGATGTTTTTTCAAGGGTGAGAAATGCCTGTTAGAGACTAGGTTGAAACCCCTGAGGTCACATTACGCTTGACATTTGACATCTGAACTTCTTTGTCTGAGAGGGGAATTTTAGAAAGTTCTCACTCCTCTGTGCTACTTAGCTGTGCTTTGAACAGAATCCAGCATAAGTGCGTACTAACAGAAAGTCCATGGGAAAGCTTTAGATATGGCTTTAGATATCCTTGCTATTTATCTAAATATTTATCCTGTGATGTGTGTATGTATACCTGCTTCTTTCCTTAGGGCCTGCAGAAAGTTATTTTTGTCTGAACAAATATGGCATTAAATACATAGTACATAAAGGGGAAGCAGCCACCTGCCCACTCTCCCCCTCACCATCAATAGCAACACCAGAGATGTAAGACGATGTTTTTTATCATACATTAGCATGGTTTTAGTATGAGCCCATATACAGGTGCACAGAAATTTTTACCTGCTTCACAGTACAGGGCATAATCAGCTTATCAAGCGCCAGTACCTTTAACTAATTGCCATGACAGTGACAATGTGACATTAAGAGCTGCAGTGTCACTGACAGTGGGTGGGATTCAGGAAGCATTATTTGGACAGAGGCACACAGCAGTAAATGCTTATCTAATTTTTTTAGACAACCTGACATCTCAAATCTTGTAAAGTGCTCCACTTGTATTAATTTCTCAATGCAGGTTCATTCAGGTGGAAAAAAAAATGTCATCGCAAAGGGCAAATATCAGCAGCATGCAAAACCAGCAAAATCTTGGCCTGTACCTTAGACATTAATTTTACCATCTTTTTAGTGACTGGGATCCTTGAGCTCCATCTACTGGTACCATGTACCCCGCAGCAGCCTGTGGAGTGCCAGCCGGGAGGCGACTATCACCTGCACGCACCGCACGACAGTGGCAACTGCAGGTAGAATTGCAAGTTTAACGTGATCCTTTCTGGGAAGCTGCAGCTGCTGCAAGCTCAGATCCCCTACAAAGAGACAATACCGCCTGGTCACGGTGTTCAACCCTCTGACAGCTGGAGTGCTCAGTCAGCCAATCTCAGCGATCTGAGCAATGAGAAAGGTGTAGGTACATCACACATGGAAGATTCACGTAGGTATCTACAGGAAAGACAGAGTGTGTCATTTTCATTTGGTGGTGGAAACTCTCAAGCACCTCCAAATGAGCCCAAAAATCACTGAGACTCCACAGTAACTTCCATGTGATACAGTACATGAGGACAATTCAAAAGGCGCAAGGAGCTTAGGTTTAGGTAACTTGGTTGCACCCAGACTGCTGAATTCTTGTAGGCGACCCTTTTTAAAAGTGTGCAATATCAAATATGCTAACACCAATGTCCCTTAAATGGTTGCCAGTAAGTGGTAGAAACTCCACACGCAGACAAGTTCTCTTAGTCTTTTTTTTTTCTTTTTTTATAGCGTCTCAAATCAGTTCCTTTTTTGGCTATAGAAAAGTATCGATTTCAGAGGCAGTGACAAGAGGCAGAGGCAAGGACCATCCACAGCCCTCTCCAATTTACCCCAGGTGAGAATCTGGTCAAATAACCACATAGCAGCCAGGCCATAACATTAAGGCTTATTCACTTATCTTCTCCATCAGAATTCAGAATTTACAAAGCTCTTTTTATATCCAACAGCTTTGATGCAACTATATGCATTTCTAAGAAATAGTACGTGTTTGTTTACTGTTAATATCTATTTATATGGCCAAAGCTTTATTAGAAATGTGGCTGTTCTGTCTTTCCATAATTGGTGCATAAGGGTTAAGAGAGACTTTTGGAAAACTCTGCTGTTTTGACACTGTCCATACACAAATAAAACTCCTTTGACAAACACTTTCAGCTTGGTTTTCTTATATATTTGAATTTAAGCACTATCTTTTTCTCCAAATAAAATAAAGGAGGAAATTAATTTCCCTCTTTCCCCATAATACCTGATTCAGAGAGAGCTATCAAGAGATATATAAGCTCTAACTGTTTTCTACTGGATACTTAAGGGAAACAGATGGGTGTAATTATGGTTTTATGGCAATCTTACCTAAAATGCTTATACTCAGCTGCCACATTACAGTTTGATTCTTGGTTATAAATACATATATTAATGTTTGTAAAGGTCTGTACAGATTTTAAGCTAAAGGGGAACATACAGCTTTGTTAGTACTCCACAGGGAAAGAAACCACATCAAAACCAGTAGGCACAATGATACTAGAACCTCCAGGACCTAAAGGAGAGTGCTCGTTGCTTAAAACAACTAAAATCGTGCTGCAAATCAGCAGAGGGAGCCAACTGCCTTGTTTTAGAAGTACCAACTGCTTGCTGCCCTACAGTCAGCCTAGCAGCGAGCTGAATCTCTGCATTGCTTTACCACAGGGTGGTGACTCCCATTACCAGGGAGGAGCAGGTTGCCTCACTGTGTCATTTGGTCTAAAGGGAATATTGGGAATACCTGAGCTTTGCTGCGTTGTTAAAGTTTACCGACAAGTGGAGGCTGCGCCACCACCTCTGGAAGTGACCAGTACCTAAATGCTGTTAAGGGAGCTGAGAAAACACCCATTCAGCTGCAAAAGCTAACTGAGGGAAAAATAAAAAACTTAACTTCATCTCCTCCCACCCCTTTACAATGGTGTGAGCATTTTATCTTTTCATAAGAGCTGCAGAAGCAGTTTTGTTCAAATCAGTGGGGAAAGTTGTACATAGAACTTAACTTCTCTGACAAAACCAGCAATAACAATGCTGCGATGCCACCCCCATAGTATCGTCCTTCTGTGCTTACTCAACTTTAATTCCCTTAAAGGAATTCTTGTTTTGTTCCCATATGATCAGTCAGTGTAAACCAAAGGAGAAAGCAGCTAATTACAATGCCGCATTTTAAAATCTGAACTGCAGTTTTGACAGGTAAAGTGATATGAACACAAAAGTCCATGTAATTTTGCATCTCTAGTTCCGGGACAATTCTGGTTTTTTTCCACAGGAACTGCAAGAAAACATGTACAAGGTTAAAAGACACTGTTCTCCTGCCCCCAGGTCAGAGAGCCTTTTCCTCCTGAGATCTATTCCTCTTTGTTTCTCATCCTTCACAACGGTGAGTTTGAAGGCTAAACTATCTCTGAATGACCTCAGTTAAATCAATCAGTTTTCAATGCATTTACACAGATACTCTGGAGGGAACAATTTGATTAGCTAATCATTTAATTACAAACTGCTGAATTAATAATGCAGGAGAGCTTAATTCAAAATGAGAAGGGCATTATAGGACTGACAGTTGGGAAGAAGTGAGGCAACCAAGGTAAATTTATTTGTAAAGTGAACATGCATTATTTGGAAACAGTAAAATCCAATAAATGCAAAATCTAATTCTGCAGGTACCTTCCCTTCCCTAGCCAGAGGAGTAGAAGGCTGAGTTCTATGGCTATAAATATCTTCAGATACTTACAGTATTTCCTAATTAGGACCACAGAAAGGAGGGAAATTATATATTCTCCTTCCATTAAATATCCTTCTGCTTTATGAGTATCTAGATAGCAGATGAAGGGCGTGCTGGAGCAACACTTTTCCCAGCTCAGGGACTGAGTGTCTCAAGGGTGCTCCCACCTCTCCATCGCGTGTCCACAGCAGGCTTCCGCCTCTCTCCCGCTCTCAGGGATTACTGGCCCCATGGCACAGGCCTCAGCCTGGCATAATGCAACACGACACAGCGCAGCACAGCTCCAGCAGTCTGGGAAGAGCTTTGAACATGATGCAAGAGTTACGACCAAGCAGTGAGACTGTCACCTCAAAAGATTGTTGCTGTGATTTCCTTGTCCAGCAGACTCATTCCAACCAATAGCGCTGGCCCTGCAGAGATTTTCATGGTATTTAAAAGACCAAAAATAAAACCTTTCATTTTTCTCGAATGGTATGGAATATTATTTCTGAGAAACCTTCATGAGGTTCATCCTCTGGAGAAAATCCTTCCTGTTTGTAATATCCCTGAGATAACCTCACTCAGCCAGAGATTACTATTATGGTATTCGCATTGCCCAGGCCACTGCAACCGCTCCCATGCTGTAGGTTTGCAGCAATGGGTCGAGCATTGCCCCCTTCCCCTTCACTGGATAAAACTTCCCTGTAGGTAAGAAAAGGTCTGTGTGATTTGTCAGCACCGCTCCAGGACTGGAGATGCTAACCTCAAGCACTGTTTGCAGCACACTGCCAGAGCCAAATCCCCTCCTCCATAATGAATGGTTTTAGCTGTGCATCCCAAATCTGAAACATCTCACAATACTTTCATTTAACACTGCTAGACGATAATCCTGCTATCGGGTTCAAGGGCTATATTCAATTTCCATTTCTGCCGCTCACTTGCTCCATTAGCTTATCATGCTGTTTTTCACAGTTATAAATGGGAAATATTTATAGGTACATCACAAAGACGGATGAAAGCCAGTTTACCAATGTTTCTAAAGCCCTCAGAGACCACAGGGAAAAAGAAAGAGAGGAGTGTCCGGTGCTTGCCTAAAGCACTGAATTTTTTAATGTTTTTTCTCATAAACTGAAGCCCACCTGTTTTGTTAATACACTGCACTGCAGATGTCTGAGGTATTTAAAATTATGTGTAAGATGCAGCACAGAGTTTGGGTAGGATGTAAGGATGAATTTTGAATTGATTTTCACTTTATTTAAGCTCTATATTGTTTCTTTATTTATACCATAGAATAAAATATCCTACAAGATTTTTGTTTAATTTCTGTGATTTACAGAACACTTTTGCATAGTCTGCTAGTTATAGAGCTATTATCCTATTCTATTAATATTTTCATTATTAGAGATTAAGGGTGTTTTCCATCTGCTGTTCAGCGGCAGGAGAGAACTGCTTAGCTTGGCCCAGTGATCTGTAAATTTAGAAGCGTTGCACTACGCACCACAGCTGACACAATATGGCATAGGCATGTGCATGAAGTGTTTCTTTGACTCACATTTAGGTCTGTTTTAATGCTGTTGCAAGAAACATTAAAAGTGTAGTAAATAGCAAAAATGTGATTTTTTATAGAATCAACACACTAACTTATAAATTACCGTGTTATCCAGAAATGACTACATAAAATATCCCACCACTCCAATACCCTAACTTTCCTACTACAACACAGCTTATCTGTTTTATTTCAGTGTCTAAAGACAGCACTGTTCTGCTGCTTTTTCGTGATCACTCTACGCTGACATTTGCTGAGTCCAATATAAAAGCAGATTAAGTTCTACGAGTTTCTATAAGGATAATTCAACATCTGAAACACTACTGGGGCTCTGGGCTCGTTCATTCAGCCGGGAGAGAAGTTCAGCCCAGTGCAGGCAGTCAGCACAACACCTGGCAACCAGCTAGCTCTGGTTTGAATATTTTACAATGTTTTCACTGTAAATTTCCCATAAGGTGTCTCATGACTTCTCTGCTTGTCCTATACCTGCACTACATCAAGAAACTCTAGGACGTCTACTGCAAAAAAATGCAATAGTACCAACACATTTTCTTAGAGCAGGATATCATGGAATATTGAGCAAGTACTGAACTTAAAGAGATGTAAGAACCATTCCTGCTCTTACTAACTTCATCAGAAGCAAGAGCAGGCTAATAAGCAAACAAGGAAAACTATTCAAGTATGTTTCATTTCCTGCCCAGATGTCAGCGTATAAAAATAGATATTTATTTTTCTCCATCTAAAGTGAACTCATGACTGCTAGCGAGAAACACTGTCAAAAAGTTATTCTAGTGTGGCAAGCAATCAGGTGCATCAGGTAAGGGAAGAATATCAGAATAAAGGACAGATACATCATCTCAGCACAGACGATCTAGGAACATCGCATTTACGTTATGCCTAAAATAACTGACATCTCTTTCATCTGTACCAGAAACCTGGATTCCGTCACTGACTTTCACAACAAATTTAATAAGCATTGCCTCAGTAACAGACTGCCTCTGGAACACTTCTGTACTGATGTAATTGTCCTAGGCGCTATAATCAAGATCAAGAATAGTAACTTACAAACTAACATCTACAGCATAACCATAAATCAATGTTGCTACTTCCAGAAAACTGGGAACCATCTCAAACACTCTCCAAAAGCAGTAAAATACTCCCCAACCTTCAGACATTACCCTACTGGCTCTGGGAAAAACATTTGCATGACTTATCTCCTTAACCTAAAAAGGGCTTTTCTACAGTGAAAATATACTGTGAGACAGAATTTACAGGAAATCTGTTACAAATTGCATCCTATGCAGGAAGAAGTTATCTGAAAAGTATCTTTCAAGAACCTCTTTTCAGACACTTGGAATGAAAATGGAGCAAGTGGAGCTAGATATTTGACAACAACTTTTAACGGTGCAATTTCTCATTTCCACAGTAAGTATTCCCAACACAGTAAACACTTTTGACAACAAAGCCATCCAAATACTATGTTCCTACTGTTTCATACCCTAATATAAACTTCTGTGAAAGTCTACTTAGTAGACTAAATGCTACCCACCTACTAAATGCTGTCATGAAAACACATATAACTGCTCACTAAAATGGACTTTCATAAACATCTACTAAATGACAGGAACAGAGAGCAGGTTAAACATTTCTCAGAAAACAGTCACTGCACCTCACTTCTTGCTCCTGATCTACAAAGACAGCTTCAAAAGATGTGCATCCTCCTTATCCCACAATTACTGCCTATCTTTATTTTCCCTCAGATTATGTTGCTCATATCTAATTCAAGTCAGAGAAACTCATCTGGTGTTTAGCTTTGAAGTCTATTGCCTGTATTTCACACTTGAAAGAATTGCATGCCCAGAAGTTCTACATTTTCCTGTTTGTACAATAAAAAAAAAAAAAGTTATCTCTATCTACAAATTGTCTCTTAATTATATCTGAAGAGCAGCACAGCCGTAACCCTGAAATAACAATTCCTTACCCCTCAAGCCAGTAGGCCTCCAGGTCAGAAAGTTGCTGCTGATAGTTTTATACTCCCATAAACCAAACTGAGAGGAACAAACAATGATAGAAAAACACTTGCAGGGTCTGCTAGACTTTTTGCCAATACAGTATTTTTGTTCTTTTTTTGTAAATTATTCCATAATTTTTCAATTTCTAGCATTTTCAATTTTAGAATATCTTTTCTGATTCCTTCTGATAAAATACACAACAATAATTTTTTCATCTCACTAGTAAGTGATATGTTCCTTCGCACTTAAATATATGCTTACATTGAAACTACAAACATTTTTTGTTACTTATTCACAGCATGTTTAGTTCTCCCTAACTTACGCTAATTGAGAAATGAAAAAGCAAAATATCTACTTGGTATTGAAAATTCCAGCACAAATAGAAAGCTGATCTCCTGTGTTAGCATAGCTGCTTTTGTAACCATTCTGCTTTACCATCAGTAGTTATCAACGACTTAGCTAAAATGTGCTAAATGATATTATATAATCCATATAGTAATTGAACACAGATGTATTCAGAGCAAAAATTTCAGATTGACGTGCAAAAATACATTTCACATATTTTATTGTTCAGCAAAGCACGTTACACATATAAACATGCAGTCATTCAGTAATCTGAATCATTCAACACCTGTTTGTCTTAACTCTAACGTCATTCTGCTGTAAGGATACTGGAAGAATAATGTCTTTGAAAATGTCTGTAGGGGAATGAAAGTCAAATTTGTAGCTGTCATTTCTTCTTCAACAGACCTATTACTGAAGGCTAATTAATCTCTTTTCAAACTGCTTAAGCACAAAGAGGATTTTCCCGTTCTACTTGTAACCCATTACTAAAGAAAAAATGAAAAATTCTGCCCTTGGTTGCATTTGCAGAAGCCTACCACATTCACTGGGGTTTCCACAGTTTTCCTAGCATTTGTTTCTGCTATACTTATTTCCAGTGGAAAACTTCAGGGATTCTCCCCTGCTTCCTTTCCTACAAATTCTGGTTTGTGAAACAGGCTGTGTGATAGAAGAAAAAGTAACTACGTGATCTATCAATTCTCATTTGGGCCATGTGGGCTGTTAAGATTTTAGAAGAGAGACCCTTCCTTTCATGCCTGTCAGTGCCATTACCAGTGTGCAATTGGACTTCAGAACAAATGCCCCAAGAATTCATAGGCCCTGGTGTCCAGCAGCAGGAACATCACAACCCAGCAGTTTTAAGGCAATGTCTGAGATGGATAATGTTGTTCTTAAAACTTGCAATGTATTGTGAAGTTGCTGACCCACAGATTTGTGTTTGAAAGTATGTGAAGTCTTACTTATGAGTTCAGGTTTTTTTCTGCTTACCAATGTGACATGAAGTTTACGAGTATTTATTTTAACTGTTACTATGTCTTAGTGAAGCAATCAAAAACAAAGTTAGTCTTAAGAGTGCTCAAGCTATAGAGTCCTTGCCAGCACACATCCAAAGGGTGTCTGTATATGATGATGAACTGGTACACTTCTATTTTTAATAAAGGTATAAGATACCCTGGATAAATTTTATTAAAACGGGTGTTCTGCAAAACTAATGGTACAGGTAACAAACTCACAGCCTTTAAGAAATAGAAGCAGGCTCTTGTTGACTCTGCTCTTCCATGAAAAGGTGAAGTTGTCAATACTTTCTCCCCTTTTCTACCTTTGCCCTTAGATGAAGACTCTACAGCATATTTTTGTGCTATTAATGGTAAAATATAGGTCTTTGGTGGAGGAATTAAAACTGAGAAAAGGTGATACCTGTAGCACAGATAAGGGTGATTAATTCAGTAGCAAACCTGCACACATTTCCCTGTGCCAAGACACTGTTTTGAAAATAGGAGTTTGACAGAAAGCAAACACACAGGAATTCACATATAGAAAATATAAAGGCTGTCCCTTCATGTCACAGTTTTTCAGTCAGCTTATAATATCCAGATTTTCATTTCTTCAAAGAAAAGAAAACATTAACTCACTATCAAGTTAATGGCAAACAGTAAGTCACATAGACAGTAGAATAAAACATTCACATCTTATTACTTCATATATAAATCTTTGCTTTAAAGTCTTATCTAAAATAGCATACATGGTTACCAGACAAAATAGGCCATATAAACTATGCTGAAAATACCATCTTTATTTACAGGAACCTAATTAAAATTAACTTTAACTGTGTTTGAGATCTGCAACAACCCTTTTCTCTCAGAGCCAGACCACAGCCCATCTTTATGCTGCTAGGCAGGGCTCTAAGGATGAAGATGCCTCTCACACATGAAGAAAGCATTGGCCCCACAAAG
Organism: Numenius arquata; assembly: GCF_964106895.1. Classification (NCBI taxonomy): domain Eukaryota; kingdom Metazoa; phylum Chordata; class Aves; order Charadriiformes; family Scolopacidae; genus Numenius; species Numenius arquata. The sequence continues at coordinate 21,067,240 of NC_133581.1, forward strand.
AACTTGCTCACCTGCTTCTGGAAGAGGTGGGAAGCAGCTTGCAAACCATCACTCTCTGATCAGGTGTCATGTCTTGTTACCTATCCCACCCTTCAGGCTTTACAATTACATGATACCCTTTGTTTAAGCGAACTCTAAAATTGCTCTTCTGACTCTTGGCGGTGTTCTGCCAATACATTGTGGAATTTAGCAAAAAAAAAGAAAAAAAAATCTTAGACATTCTTTCATTCTGTTTGAGCTTCTACATACACATTATCATCATTTTCTAGCACTGTTGGCAATCACAACTACAAGAAATAACCAAAAAAAAACCCCAGGAATATATGACATTATTCTATAGGCACTTCTATAACCATGCAATTTGCTTCATAGTTAATTTACTGAATTCCAATATCTACTTTAAAGAAAAACAACTGGCTTGCATTGTATAAAAATGCTGCCTTTGAGACCCAAGAAATTCCACACTAGTTTACCGAGCATGAATTAGATACCAAAACAATCATTCCTTACAAATAGAACATCCAGTATGTACTCAGAAACAGCTCACAAAGAGCCCTAGTATTAGCACTATTAGCACTTGTTCTTTCATGATTTAATGAAAATGCTCAGCTTCAAAAGAAACAACTAATCAGATAATCACATTAAACTGTATCACATAGGCCTTGAGCAGTCAAGCTTCCAGAAAAATCATTGAATAAGACAACGGGAATAGGACTTTTATGACTACACGTTGCATTTATCACAAAGCACTGCCAACATTCACACTGAGGTTGTAAGATTATTACATGGTTACCTGTGCTCTATAAAATAGAGATGTCATGTTGAACAGATTATAAAATGGTACTGCAGTATTAGATGTTATTAACATGTTACTTTTATTATTAATCATCATTACCTATCATCAAAACATTAGTACTTCAGTGTAAACACTGCAAAACATATATATGATTTAACAGATTGAATATTGACAGATTCAAACACTTTGTTATCTATCCACAACATCTAGAAATAAGGCATATGGTCAGCAGATTAGGAGAGTTTAAATAAACAGCCTGAGTGCTTTGCTTTCCTCCCATACACCTTAACTCTGTCAGTTATGCTACTGGATTCCTCATAGCAAATCTCATGTCTTGAGGAGGTCATACCTGAGGAAGGCTGTTAGCTAGCTGAAACATCTTTCTTTTAGTTTTTTCACTTTCCTGTGTACAAAGGAAAAAAACAGTGAATAGCTAGAGGGTTCAGTCTTTTTAAAAATCTTGGCAGAGTTTTCTACTAGGAAGATAACCGTGTGACCCGAGAGACTTCATTTGTTCATGCTCATATATTTATATACAACTGACACTTTATTCCACTCAGAGGATCTTGACATGAAATTGCAGAACTGATCACATCTGTGTGATAGAAGCTTGACAGTTTTCCCACACAGCCCTGTCAAAACTTCCCATCAGGAGCTGTAAACAGAATTAGCAGGGTGGCCACTTAGCAACCAAATGCTTTTGCTTTTGCAATCTTACAGTATGGCGCCGTCTCCTTTTAGGCTGAATGCATTCCTGTCCATATGACGGCCACTGAAAATCCTGGGGCAGTATTTTGCTATTCTGACTCTCCACTTCTTCAGAATCAGAGTCTTCTTGCTGCACGGAAGGAAAATGCCTATCTGGATAAATCTCCTTCAGTTTGCTCTCAAAGAATACATCTAGGCATCGTCCAGCCTCAGCAACCTCCGAATCTGGCTGCAAGAGAATAAATAACCATTCAGTGTTATCACACACAGGTAACATCAAGGATCAAAACCAAATGACTGCTCTGCCTTAATGTCTCACCTTGGATCTGTCTGCTACACCTCCATTAGTCTCCTGCACATTTTCTACAGCCCATTAGTCCTCTGCATTTACAATGTAAATAAAAAACAGATGCTGCTATTACGGAACACGTTTCTGCACCTCTAAGAAAAAGAGATGTGCAGTGAACTTGAAAGAATAGCAGTCATTATTGTTTAGGAATTTCTGTGCACCTGAATTTTCCCTAGCTCTTTGTTTTCCTGGTTATGACTGGCTTCTCACACCAAACTCAGCATCAATACAAAAAGTTGTCTGCTAAGATGTCCCTCTTTAATTTTAGAGCCATATGTGTCTCAGGTTCTCAGATCCATATATAGTTCCATTTCTGTCATTAAAAAAAAAGACATATAATTTCCAAAGAGTAGAAATGATTAAAACTTCTGCTTATCCCAATCCCGTATCTGATGTCAGTGGCACCAACAGTTACACCAATGTGACAGCTTCAAAGAGTAACCCTCTGGCTTGTATCCCCCCCCGCAACCCATGCATATTAGAAACCTACATAATTGAACTTTGCACAGTTCCAAAACATGAGACGCACGTCAGTCACAAGTTCCTCAGGTGCAGAATAGTGGGACTTATCCTTTTTTTGCAGCTTTTTTCGTATGACTGACAAATCCATTGGCCTTTTGATGATCTGATAATAATGGCGAGCCTGCAATAAGAATAAAACACAGGTATGTAATCTTTTAAATGAAAACATTTCCTCTCCAGTGACTTCTGTCCAAGTTTGGACAGAAGTCATTGCAGAGGACTCCTTGCATCAAGGAAAAGAGCTCTAGTCTTCTGGTGCCTGCACTTGCACATCATCTTCCTGGGTGCTTTTTGGTTTGATTAAAAACATACTTGCTTGCAAGATTGATCTTGAAAATAGCACACTTCAGTGAATACTCTGCTATTTTCACTTTCTAACATTTATCTGCAGATAGAAATGTTGTCATTCAACTTTAATCAGTAATATATCTAATATGGACAATTAGCTAACATTTCCCCCAAGCAGTTATAAAAATAATGTGCTGAGATACTGGCTGCGGATACTGTGGGAAGTAGTCTGCCAAGAGTGACTAAACATATGCTACTAAGCACTCTTTATAAAGTTCAACAAAAGTCTTTTTCAATGGGCACTGGCTAGCAGGATATCCCACTCCTTAAATCTTTCTGGGTCACAACCTACTTATTAGGTAATGTGTTCCATAAGTCCATTGCAAGGCTTATTAGGTGGAATGTTTTTTATAATGCTATTTGGACTATTCCTATATATAAAACCTTTTTTTTCTCCTCTCATTTTCCTCCTCCAACTTGTTTCACATTGTATTCTAATGTTACAATAGCGTGAATCTACATCTTCCTTAAAATAGCCAGTTAATATTGCAAATGTTGGGTACATGGATGAAGCCTCCACAACTTCCTGTGGACACAGTCACTTTACCACCTTTGTGCAAAACACCAGAAAAGAGGGAGTCTGGGGTTATTTGTAAAGCAGACCTCTCTTATGGCAGCGCAACATTCTCCACGTATGCAGCAAGTCAACTTTCTTAACTCCAACTAACTTAACTCCTCATATACCTTTTGTATCCTACCAGCATTTTAAATTGGCACTCAAACCGGGCCTGAGAACATTGGCCAGCATTTACCTGCCTCTGACCTGGCACCTTCAAAGCACTTGCAAGAGGGAAATACCTACCCTTCCCTAGGAAGCAATAGTGTTCAGGAAAAAAAGCTAATGTATATCTTTAAAGAAGACGAAGGAGAAACTCATGAGGTGTGCCAGAGTATTCTTTGGATTCCCTCTGACCCATGTGTATGCAGTACTTACCAGGGGGCTGACAGGTTCATGGAATGGGAGGCTCATACTACTGCAGAACAGGGAAAGCACCAGCTTTTCACACTTCTGTAGAAGCCAAATTTGAAATGCATTTTAATTCAAAACAAGTCACTTTCATTCTTGCCCATAGTTAATCAATCATACTAACAACAAGAGGAGTTTTCATGTAGTCTGTGCATTTCTGATGCAAAATGGCACTTGGGGGACATTTTGCCTCATAACATTTTTATAGTTTGAAAGTGAGTGTAGTCAAGAAATGCATGAAAAGAAACATTATGTAAAAATTTTTGTATGCATGTGTCTTTCTTGGAAACTCTTGGGAATTCATAGCTATCACAATTTCCTTTCTGCACTCCAGATCTATTCCTTGGCTCTTAACTAAAAGAACAGCAGCAACAGCGTGGAAACAGCTAAATGGAAAATGTTCCACAGTCTTCATATCCATTCATACAAATGGAAGTAAGTTATGTAGTTGCTAGTACTGTATGAAAACAGTTCTGTTTAATCATCATCAACTTGTAAAATACTTATACTAGTCTTCGTTTTTTTCACTGATGCAAAAAAAAATCACTATAATGACATTATAAGCCATGTTTGCTCACAAGCAATGGAATTTCTAATCAACTCCATTTTCTAAGTAGATCCTCACTAATCAAGACCCCAATCCCAACTATTTCTGGCCAGTTTTACCCAATCCAACAGAAAGAGGGATCACATCAAAGTCAAGAAGTTATGTCCACCTCTTTATGGACAGAGTAGCTCAGGTCTGGAAGCAGAGTGGATGAATTTAAGCAGTGCTGTGGCTATGGTCATATGCCTTGCCAAGGGGTCCCAATGCTCTAAGAATCATTGCTGTTATCTTTATGTATGGTGCCCAGATTAGATCAGTGCCTTACTCCAGGCTTCATTTTTGCAGGGCCAGCTCAGCATCAGCACTCAGCTGTGTGGACTTAGCCTCCCTGTACAGCTGTCACCAACACAAACATGACATTTATTTGGAACTTGTGGCTTCCAAGTACCAAGTGGGCTCTAAGAAAAGGCAATTTTCATGGGAGATTTGGTATAGGAACTGATAATGGGGATGTAAAGAGATAAGCTTTCATCTAGGCTGAGTTAACAGTGCCTAAATGTCATCTTCAAGGTGATTAATGATATATATGAAGACTGTGTGATGATTTCAGTATGACTGAAGCTGAAAAAGTGTCTACATCACAAAAATGTCATTGCAATTGGCCTAAGCAGATGTCTGAGAAGGTGACAAGTCTTAAAGGAAAAAGATTCAGTGGCAGAAAACCAGGCAAAGTTGACTCAGGGAAGCTTGCTCTGCTGCTGAGTGCAACTTCCCTGTTCAAAGGAGAAAGGAATTCCAGATCTGCCTTCCTCATCTTTCTATAACATGTCATTCATTTTAAAATTGAACAGCAACGTCTAGATAGAAGAGACTGATATGACTGAATACCAACAATGCTTTTGTTGTATTTACTACTCTCTGAAACATTTGAGTAGCAACCAAGTCAAAACAGTCATCTTTCCAATGAAGAGGCAAAGCTGCATGCTGAGATCATATGTCCTTTTCTAAATACTACAATATATAGTTATTTGCACCTTCTGGTCATATTCATCGAGGCCATATTGTGCATTACAGCTGTGGTTGTAGCGTGTGTTTTCACAATCATATTCTACCTCCGGCTTCACTGGATTACGGCAAAGCGTGCACACCCATTCTCCCCTGCAAAACAAGAGCCCAAAACTTGTGTCAAAGTTTGATATCCACCTTGTCAAATAACAAACCCCAGGAATCACTGTATTTGGAAACAAGTCTCATCCTTAACTAGCATTCTGTAACATCAGGGCCTGAATAACTATAGATGAAGGTATATTACAGAACTATGAATTCAACTAACTACAGAATTCAACTAACTACTAGAACAGAACTACAGAACTTCAACAAAGGGAATTAATTTACTTCATTAATATTTAACTTTGCCTAGGAAGTTTATTTTAAAAGGAAAAATTGGTTTACACTTTGTTTTAAAATTAGAGGTTTAATAATTACTTAGCTATTAGAGAAAAGAGTGAAAAGCCAAGATATGGAAATGCCTGCTTTTTGAACAGAAGGAACAAACCAGAATCTCCAAACTACTATCTCACAATGTATTTTTCTCAGCTGAGACAGTTATTGGGGCTTGGCACAAATGAAGTAGCCTCTGGTCCCACCTGGTATCATTTGTAACAGAATTCAGAATTATACACCACCAGTAATGAATGTTATTCAGCCTCACTTTTAAAGTTTGGTATGTAGACGTGTACCTAATTCTGGCTTTTTGTTGCATGTAATTAATTTGTGACAAGTTGCTAGGGAATGTATGTCTTAGAAAAACCGATGTCCTAAACATTTCTACAAAAGCCACCAAAATCCTAGATTTCCCATAAAACTGGCTAGAAAACTGAATAGGAACTCACTGATTTCCCTTTCCTTGTGCTAGTCACTGTTCTTGCAGAGAAGAGATAATGTCTACACCACAGATGTTACATGAGAGTTAGGATTTTATTTTTCTCTGGTAAGTCCTGAGAATGTTTTTAAAGCTCAGGTCTACCACCTCCTTTGTTGTACTGGCCAGCTAACTGCAGAAAGGGCATACATGGCTGGAAACAGTTCTCGTTAATAATTCACCTAGTTCCTAGTGTGTAAGACAATTCTTCCCTCTGTGAGAAAAGTAACAAAAAAAGGCAGGTAGGAGATACAGTCCTTGCCTTTGTGCAAGGTTGACACATACAGCCCTGAGGATATATTCTGCCTCAAGGCAGTGAGTAGAAACTGAGCACATTAGTGAAGTGTCATACATACTCACACTGGAAAGCTGAGCAGGGCTGGAACATGGCAGGAGAGATGGAAGACCTTGGGGCAGTGATCACAGCACAACAGTTCTCCTCCATTAAGACACACAGCACAGAAATCCTCATTTTCAATTGGATTGACTTCCTGAGTAACTGGAGATTTTTTCATGATGGAGATGCCATTGCTGAGCTTCTGATCAACAAATGCAGTATCTACAAGAGGAGATTGTGTCTGTTCTGTAGCCTGGGATATGAGAAATTTTCTGTCCTTTGAGTTCTCCTCTTTGGATTTCGGTCCTTCAGGTGGACCATCTTTATTTATCTTGAAGGAAGAAAAATCTGTGATCACACAATCATCATTTTCACATATAAGCATATAACAGCAGTGGTTATCTGCAGAGAAAATGGTTTCTCTGCAGTAAACTCTACTGGAGAGAGTTCAGCAGGCTCATGCTCAGCTCAACATCTGCCACAGGTCACCTTGGTCATTTCCTCCACATACCATAATGTAACAGCATTGTGAGAGAGCTGTACAGATTTCATATCACAGATGATAGAAACAGGACACTTTACAGTCTTATTTGCAATTTTTACTGTAAACAACTCACAGCTCTCTGTGGAAAGAAGTTCACAGTCAAGGTTCCAACAAAGTAATAGAATACAAAGCTTTTAACAATCTATTACACTCTGATTTCTGGAACCGGTTCCTTTCTCTCAAATATGCATTCAGGTGAGTCTTAAGCTATTTATCCTATATTTGTAACTAGACAGATGAGCCAGGTTGTTTGCTAGAATACAAAAACACTACAGCTATCCAATCCCAGAGACAGACTTCTCAGAAATGGAAGTATCAGGAAGCTATACAGAAAACTAAAAGCTGCATCTCTACTACTTCAACCCATCACAGAAGTGTCCCAGGGCAAAACAAATCAACTGACCTGTTCAGTGTATAATAACTTTCAGAAACTGTGGGTACAAGCCAGTGGGAAAAAGAGGAGAAAGCAGATAAAGCCTCAAGGAAATACCACTCACTTTGATAGACATACTTGAAGACTGGGTCCCAGATTCAATTATCAAGAGGAAATTGCCCTCCTGCTCACTGTCCTGTGGCTGGAGCTTAAATACCGGGAGGTCCCCTGCTTTAGATGTACATATTTTTAGACGTTCCAGTCTCACATAGGGAATCTTCTGCTCCTTAGGGTCAGCTCTACAATCAAAATGACACATGGTTAAATTCAGTCATATTCCACAAAATTCTCCTCCTTACCAAGTTTCAACATTTTTTCACACAATATTCTTTGTGTTCCTTTTCCTTTGTAACTGTGACTCCGCTGGGCTAAATGCTGAAATGTTTTTTCACATGCCAACTCTTTAAGAAATGTGAATGCAATCACTTTAAATTAATCATATATGTAAATGCATTACTAATTTCTGTGCTAAAACTTTGCCCTGCTCCATATATTTTTGTTTTAATTATTCATAGAATCACAGAATCATAGAATCATTTTCGTAAGAGACCTTTTGGTAGAATCATAAAGGTAAGAGACCTTTAAGATCAAGTTCAAATGTTAACCTAGCACTGCCAAGTTACCACTAAACCATGTCCCTCAGCACTACACCTACACATCTTTTCAATACCTCCAGGGACAGTGACTCAACCACTTCCCTAGGCAGCCTTTTCTGATGTTTCTTTCAGTGAAGAAATTTTTCCTAATATCCAATCTAAACATGCCCTGGTGCAACATAAGGCCATTTCTTCTTGTCCTATCACCTGTTACTTGGGAGAAGAGACCACCTCTCTACAACCTCCTTTCAGGTAGTTGTAGAGAGTGATAAGGTCTCCCTTCAGCTTCCTTTTCTCCAGGTTAAACAACCCCAGTTCCCTCAGCCACTTCTTATAAGACTTGTGCTCTAGACCCTTCATCAGCTTCATTGCCCTTCTTCAGACATGCTCCAGCACCTTTGTGTCTTTCCTGTAGTGAGGGACCCAAAACTGAACACAGAACTCAAGGTGTGGCCTCACCAGTGCTGAGTAGTACTGGGGGACAATCACTTCCCTTGTCCCGCTGGCCACACTATTTCTCATACAAGCCAGGATGCTTTGGTCTTCTTGGCCACCCAGGCATGCTACTGGTTCATATTCAGCCAGCTGTCAATCAACACCCCCAGGTTCTTTTCCACCAGGCAGCTTTCCAGCCATTCTTCCCCAAGCCTGTAGCGCTGCATGGGGTTGTTGTGACCCAAGTGCAGGACCCAGTACTTGCCTTGTTGAACCTCATACCATTGGCCTCGGCCCATCAATCCAACCTGTCCAGATCCCTCTGTAGAGCCTTCCTACCCTCAAGCAGATCAACGCTGCCGCCCAACTTGGTGTCATCTGCAAACTTACTGAGGGTGCGCACTCAATCTCCTCATCCAGATCATTGATAAAGATATTAAACAGAACCAGCCCCAGTACTAAGCCCTGGGGAACACCACTTGTGACCAGCCACCAACGGGATTTAACTCCATTCACCACCACTCTGCGTGCAGCCACCATCCAGCCATTTTTTTACCCAGTGAAGCATACACCCATCCAAGCACCTGCCCATTCCAATTTAAGTCATGCTTGATACTTTTCAGTGCGGCTGGCTTCAAGTAGGAACACAGCACATCATCAACTTTAAAATATTATCACAGCAGTAACTGAAAACAAAATTTTATAAAATTGTTGAAATAATGTTAATCCTGTTCCCATTATATTTTTTAGGTTTAATTGGGGCTAAACAGTTTCGAATTGTTCAAGTGAGGTAAGCCTGAAATATTTATTCATTATGGAAAATCACACAGAATAACAGAAATACATGAACTCATCACTTCTTTAAAATTGTTGTTTTCAAGTTTAAGAGAATACTTTACAACTTTCAGAATAATTATCTATAAGGAATCTTGCATTCTTTTTAATTTCTCCGTTATCATTAAGTATGACAAATTTTCTAAATACATGCATAAAATATCATGGCCAGTGCTTTGGTATAAGAAAAGACTCTGTTACCTGACATTCTGATTGCTTTTCATATCCATTTCAAAATGCTCCTTTTCACAGTTATTGGAATCTGGAAGAGAAGATAAGAAAATTAATAAAATATTTATAATATCAGAGTCAGATTTGGGTAGAAAGTACTTCAATATTCATGTACTTCTGACTGGTGTTTAATATGATATCATAAGTGAATTATGGAATCATTTAATCTATATGTATAGAAAATGCATATGCTATTTTCTATTCTGGGATACAGTCTTTCTCTTTGCTTTTAACCATACCTTCTGTACTGAATGAGGAGCCTTTCCAAAATACTTTGTTGAAATGTTTACATACCCAGGGAATTATATATGTACGCAGCTATGCCACATTCATCCATGTACATGGAACAACATAAGTAATCCTCTTTTGCCTTTATTTTAGAAAAACAGACCTATGGAGGTCTGAACCCCTGAGGCACCGGAAGTCTCTGTGGTCTCCTGCTCCATGCTAAGAAGCATCCGGATAATTCTAGTTACTTGAAAACAGGAAGGGAATTCTGTGTCCCATCTGCCACTGAGGGATGAAAGCAAACACTATGATTCTTTTCCATCCTTCCAATGTAACATAAATATATGAATTAAAAACTATCCATTATATAAGCATGTAAGTAACTGTAGCTCTTAGCTGGTACTAGACACAAGAGTAAAGACGCAACTTTGGAGAGATGAGATGGGGTAGAGATGAATGCCCCAGTGGATGCCCTCATAAGTACCAGTCCACTGACAAATTTCACGGAAACACAGAATTGTCAGAGTTGGAAGGGACCTCTAGAGATCATCTAGTCCAACTCCCCTGCTAAAGCAGGATTTCCTATAGCACATTACTCAGGACTGCATCACGGCGTGTCTTGAAAATCTCCAAAGAAGGGGACTCCACAACCTCCCTGGGCAGCCTGTTCCAGGGCTCTGTCACCCTCACCGTAAAGAAGTTTTTCCTCATATTTGAATGGAACTTCCTATGTTCCAGCTTGTGCCCGTTGCCCCTTGTCCTATCACTGGAAACCACTGAAAAGAGTCCAGCTCCATCATCCTTCAACCCGCCCTTTAGGTACTTGTAAACATAGGTAAGGTCTCCCCTCAGCCTTCTCTTCTCCAGGCTAAAGAGCCCCAGCTCTTTGAGCCTTTCCTCATAAGGGAGGTGCTCTCATCCCTTAATCATCTTAGTTGCCCTACGTTGGACTCTCTCCAGTAGTTCCCTGTCTCTCTTGAACTGGGGAGCCCAGAACTGGACACAGTATTCCAGTTGTGGCCTCACCAGTGCAGAGTAGAGGGGGAGAATGACCTCCCTCGACCTACTGGCCACACTCTTCCCTATGCAGCCCAGGATTCCATTGGCCCTCTTGGCAACAAGGGCACAGCATAGTGCCCTTGTTCATAGTAACTCCTTCTTTTCTTAGGAATTAGTTTGACAATAACAATAAAACAACATAACATTTTTTAACAATAAAACAAACCAAATATCATGGCTATCTGGAGACAAATGAGTGCCAGGAAAACATGCTTTTTTAAAGAAAATCTAGCTCCTGTCAGTGGTATCTAGCCAATGGCTTGAAAGCAATGCACCTCTAAGATACTCTGTTGTTCTCAGCCACAGGAAACACATTACAATCAAGACTGACAAGGAAAAGAGCATTTCGTGTCACTTCTAAAGTGTTATTCACTTGTGATTATTGCTCAGATGAAGGGTTGTAGTCATGGCTCTGGGCAGAATTACTAAAGGGTGACTGCACACTGAGCTGAAGGAGCAGCTCTCATTGCACACTGTCAAACCAGAGGATGTTCCAGTGGTTCTAAGTTCCTAATATTAATCAACATTTCCATGAGCAACTTGGCTCATGAAATAATAGTACCTATAAAACTTGTGGAAAACACCGAACTAGAGGGATTGCAAACACTGTGGAGAATGTTTATAATTAAAAAAATTATCTTAATACATCAGAGGAAAAAAAAAAACAACTCCTAAATCAGTAAGACTGAATTGAAATAACTGTAAGTATTATGTTTATGAAGGATCAGATGAATGTAATCACAAAGGAAAATAACTGACTAAGGAGCTGTTCTGTAGAAGGAACTAAGGGTTAACGTGGACCATTTACTACATGTAAGTCAACCACGCAATGCTGCTACAGTGTATTACCAGCAGTGAGGAATGTAAAACACAAGAAGTTGATATCCTGGCTCTGCATAGCACCCCAGAGGCTTCAACTGCAGAACTGCGTTTGGCTGTGGCCAGCACTTCTTAATTGCAGACAACCCAGAATAGCACAGCAGGAATGAGGCGGTTTTAAAAAATCACAACCCTGACCCATGAGGAGAGGCTGAAACCATCATCTTTGTTTAGTCTAGGAAAACGAAGGGGAGGGGAGGGTGTTTATGCAAGCCGTGATAAGAAGAAAAGTGGCTATAAGAGGAAAAAATGATGAAATGATGTACAATTTTTACCACATCCCTTGGCGCTAGGATAAGAAGCATCTTCTTGTAAATCAAGCTGAAATGTTTAGATTTGATATTAGAAAAGGATGAGTCATTGGAGATAGGTACCAGAAGCAGTGGGGTTTGGCAGCACAGCACTGCTGAAGCCAGTAAGTCCCACAAAGAGCCACTGGCAAAGATAACATGGCCTTTGCAATGGAGTTAACCTCTCTGACTGGTGCCCACTATACATGGTGACTATATCTCCCCGGGTGTCCCCTCACTGCAAGCCTTTAAATAGCGAGAGCAGGAAGGGAATTGCTCAATCCTGATCCTTCCTTGTGAAAAGGGAGCAGCATCAAATTAAACACTCTAGTCTTCCCATCCTCTTGCACAACAGAACCTGTGCTTTACACAGAGCAAATCTGTAGCATCTGTTATAGATAGTGAGATTCTGTAAATTGAGGCTCCTTCTGTGTGTAGTGTCACACGACCCAAACCATATACGACAAAGCTGCTCCTCTCGGAGACACTTAAGTCTGACTGAGGCACAGTTTTTTAGGGTTGTGCCTGATACAACTCACACAAAATGACTGTGGCATTGTTGTCACAATTTGGCATAGTGCATATAAGAGAAGACAAATACATTTCCTTGGCTCACTGAGCTAGGCCTCCTTTGTACTAATTAGAATTCTCTGAATAAAAATACAGCACAGAGATAGAAATATTAATTCATCTTTTACAGAGAAAAGCAGCCAAATATTGGCATAAGTCACAGGATAAGAGCTTGATCCTGCAATCCCTTGCTTGCATGAATAGTCCCATTGACTTTTAAGAGTTCGCAGGAATGAGGCTTTACAGTGTAGCACAAGGATGCTGGCAATTTGCCCATGAAAAGAGTTAAATAAGATCTAATTCTCCATTAAGGCTGAAGAAATAGGCCTTGGCTGAAGGGAATGTTCCACAGTAGAGTCAAGCAAAAGCACATACTGTGCAATATATTAACCTAACAAAAATTTGCTACGCTACTGACGTGAAGGACTTAGCAGAAGGCACATTACATTTTGGAAGTAATTTTTATTTTAATTGAATTTGGACTCTTCAAACCAGCTCTTCAATAGTCATAACTGCAGGTCTCATTAACCGGAGTGCTTCTAAGAGAACTAATACTCCAGGTCCTTCACACAGACACACTCATTTCTGGTTCATAGATGAAGGATGCCACATCCTTCAAGGCATATCATTTCCATGTTTTTCCTCCACAAACGAGATCAAACACACTTTTCCATTGGATTAAGTACTCTGATAATATTTAAAGCTTGCTGGAAAAGCACATTTATATGTAAGCACATTACTAAGCATACTGATTTGCAACGCTTGCAATGCACAGTGCTAAGAAAGAAAGAAGGACCAAAAATCTAAATGAAATAATGAAAAGCCTGGTACCTTCTTTGCCACTAATTTGTCTCATTCTGGCATTCACAGGCAGGAATGAAGTGTTGCTGAGCAGTTCAGAAGGAGAAGTGCAATGCTGAGATTTTTTGATCGAAAGATTAATAGGCTCTTCAAGCACTTTTTGCATAGAAAGAGTTAATTCATTAACTGCATCTTGCTCAGGAGTAGTCAAGCTGTTTTCTAGAGGATGATCTGCAGTATTGAAGTCTTCATTTTCCAACTTCAGGACGTGCAAAAATAAAAAATATCAAATTTGATTAGTAGTTTTCTTTCTTTCCATCTTAAGAAAATAATTTGTAAACAGTCTTCAAATACCAGACAAGGAAAACTTTACTTACTGGAATAGCTGCCTTTGACTGACTGACTGACAATAACATGTGCTATCAATGAAAGTGGATTCCCTTTCAGTAGAAGAGTTTGAGCAATTCCTACCTTGCACTTAGTGCTGCCCTGGAGTGCATCACCTGGTGCGCGGCCATCAGTGGCCCCAGGGCTCAGGTCACTTGGAGCTCTGCCCAATGCCAAGCTGTAGCTGGAAACCAACTCTGGTGGAGTATCACAGTCACAAAGGACATTCAGGGACGGGCCAAGTGTTACAGCAGCTGCACCTTGCATCTGTAGATCGGCTGAGCTAGATAACTTTGTTGAAGGTAACTCCATTTCTAAATTGTTTGAAAAGCCCACAATACTTAAGGATGCCGAACGCTGGGAAAAGAGAAAACAAAACATGTTAATAAGCTTTTCAGCAGCAAAATGCTACTGCTTTTTCTATAATGGATGAGATACTCTGTTTCAGCTATATGTAATCAACCAGTTGTGTCACGAGGGCTTGAAAGTATCTGTTGTAATCTTATATTATTTCCAAAATCTTTAGAGTTTCCACCATTAAAACCGAAAACTGAAAAAGGAGATACCTAGATTACTCTTCTGTGATTTACAAAAAATATCCTCCTTTGAAGAAGGAATCAGTCCAAGGAATCCTGACTTTTAACTTCCAACAATGAAGGGGAAATCTAAGCATGTCAAATATTGTAGTAAATCAATCCTTGATAGAAACTCTACTAGCTTCCATTAAGTTATTCCACAAGAAATAAAATTCAGATCAGAAATTTTATCATTTTATTAAAAAATCATCAGATCATTTTATTCAGAAAGAAGATTCAGAAGAAATAAGATTGAGGTCTGACACAAGCGGATGAAAATATTGTTACTGTTAATGATGCTGAAAACTTTATGCTACTTAGTGAGTCTGTCCCATTAAAACCTAGGGCACTTGCCCTTTAAATATCGTGGTGTAAATCCAGAAACATCCTACAGGTATTAATGAGGAAAGGATGTACATGTCTAGTTTCCAAAGAAAGGCAATATTTACCAAAGTCTCTGAAACAGTCTTAGCAACATGCATTTTCTACTGTCTCATGATTTGTCACTGTCAAAACCACAGAAATACTGTTATGCAAAACAAAGCAAATCCACACATCTAGGTGACTTCCTTAAGCTGCCTTACTACCAGGAATGTGTGACTGTTCTGAAATCAGGACTCTTTGTCCTGATGCAAATATATATGAAGCAAATATAAGCAGTCTTAAGAAGCATGCAGATCTTTGTCATTTGGATATGTAATTTTCCATTTATTTCATCATAGTTCATTGGTGTTTCACCCTTGATAATTGATTAAATAAATCCTTTTCATTTGACTACAAATATATAGTCAATATATAGTGCTCCTATATAATAAGGAGCACTCAAATTAAGAGGAAATGTATCAGTCGCATCTGAATTAGAGTTTAGTTTCATTGTTGTACTTATTTTTCTGCTAGAGGCCTGTGACTTAGAAGTGAATCTGAGACAGGACCCCTTTCCTAGATTTAATTAGTATTTTTCTGAACTGTTATTCCATTTTGGATTTTGATACCTTAGTCCATCTTAATCCAACAGTGGTAAAGACAGTGGTCTAGCTTGAGCTGTCAGTTGTGCCTGTGTAAATCCTACATAATGCCAAAGAAGTCAGTCTCGAATTCCTCTGTTTGCAATGCATATCACCTATGTGCTAAGAGAACACTGCCCACAGATATTAATTTTCACCTAAGGATGCAATTTTACTTCCTTTTCCTCAATTTGCAATATGTATTACAGTAGGAGCTTTGCCTGAACAGTGACCGCCTAAATTCAATGAGACAAAATCGCCTGCATTTGAGACAGGAAGAGGTCAACTCTTCTGCAGTGCTAGGGAAGGTTTGTGCCATTCACACAGTGCTCTACTAAGTCTGTTTTAAACAGTCCTTTCATGTAGAAGGCATCCCAGAGAGTACTGGGTGTCTGCAGCCAGAGTATTGGCCATTTTCCTCCTCTTGGGGCAAATGAATGTCCCTAAATCTAAGCTGTCTGAGCTAACAGCTTCTTGGAACCAGCTGGAACTAGTCAAACATATTCTTCCTATCTTACATTTGAGCTGCAAACTAGAACACAGTAAATGAGTAAATGCATAGACAGAGGCACCATTTTCCATATACTCTGTCTCATAGAGCATTCCTAAGAACGCTCAGGTTTCAAAGCAAAGGAAGATAATGTAGGTCAGAAAGGAACCCACCTTTCATGGTCACATCCTAAAGAAGTCCACAAAGATCAAAAATGTTCATTTGCTGTCATAATTTGCTTGTGACAGGTTCCTGCACGTGCAGTGACAAATCTGGCCTACCAAGTACACATTTTCCTTTTCATTCCATCACTCCTTTTATCATGAGCCTTTTTCAGATGACAAAATAAACCCACAAATTGTTCTCATAACACTTACAGAAAATAATAAAAAAAAAAGAAGCAGAATTCATGCTTGAATGGGACAGATGGACTGTAATTAGCCTTGCCTTTTCCCCTTATTTCAAAGTCCATTGTGAGCATTAATTAAGTCCCTGTGAGGTAGTTAAATATTTATTTAGTCAGATTCTCAAAATCATGAGTCATTCACAAATTCCTGTCTGAGTCAACAGGAACTACCTAATGCTGTGCTCCATTGGAAATGGGCATGCTGAGGCAAACATGTGCTAGGCACACCACCCAAAGCTGCATAGCAAGTTAACTGGAGATCTTGTGGCTATTCACTTCTTCTAATCGCTACATGCTTCCTTTACTTACGTTATGAGAGCATGCCACCATCTATTATGTATTGAGACCTGACCCCGTGAACACCTGTCTGTGTGGAACTGCATGCACTGCAGGTGCAATGTTAGCCCTGCTAAGACAACGGTAGGATTAGTCCTGGCTTCAGTGAGACAAGTTCACTTACTGGGACTACTTGCTGGGACGACTCCTACTGCAGAAAAAAAGAAATAGACACACGCATAAGACTTCGTTGTAACTAAAATTTTGAGAAATTCAATTTCATTATATGACTATATCTTTTTTACTCTTCTAGCTAGCATCAGTTTCTTCAGAGATCTTTTTAGATTATATAAGCCAATATAAAACCTTACTCTTGTTAAAAAGAAAAAAAGAGTAATGAGGCCATCAAACTGCCATCTGTCTTTCCCTTGGGGCAAAAGTTAATTTTGTGGTTATTTTAATGATGAAGCAACATTATGATCTTTCAGTGCAAAATATTAAAACTCAGTTAAGAACAGACACATTCCATTCTGATCCATGGAGCTGCTGTCAAGTGTGAAGTGAACAATGCACTGGGAGCAAGGCTCATTAATAGCCTATTAATTCACTCCCTAAAATAATCATTTCTTTTGCCATTAGCAAAAATTTCTCTTTTCCCTTGACAGTTCAGCTACTTTTTGCAAATGGGATGCCTTTAAAGAATTGATCTCTGTTTTATAAAAGCTCTATTGCTTTTACATTGCACCCTTTGAACAACAAGTATTAATTATGCTCTTGGGTAGAAGGTGGCTTCAGCTGTAGGTTATTTGAAACTTTTGACATTTTAGTGTACAGCCTGGCACATCAAACTACATCTGTGTCATTATAAATGGAATTCTCATTGTCTCATAATTAATCTTGGTCTGATGATCCTTATAATATAATGGCAGCAGCATCACCACCCCAAAATGCCTTCTACCACATATTTCATAGCTATGGTAGTAAAAGGTAAGAAGAAAGAACATGCAAAGTGCCTTCAGAGAACAAAAAATAAATATATTGTTCAATTCAAATATTTCTTTGATCACTGTTGCATTTAAAAAGGTCCAGTGTAAACATGCAGCACTAATAGAGAAGAATTCTGAGAAGCAAATACTTACCTTGAAACACTGGGATTAGGATTTGTTAGGATTGTTTTGGCAAAGTCTCAAGGCTGTTGACATTAAGTGTCACAGATAAAGAAAGCTAAAACTAGGAACCGCCAATTCTCTTTGCTATAAGAGAAATAACACGCTGCAAATGGTTGCAGAGTAATGAACGGCTGCTATTAAGTGGAGCAATCCCCCTGGCAGCTCATTATGCTAGGAGGTTAAACAAATGTACTACTCCAATCCAGTTGTTTAACTCACCGCACACAGCAGCACTGATAACACAGCCTACACATGCTTCCTATTAGTATTTCCCAATTTCAGAATAAAATCCAAAGGATTTCCTTTCCGTTTTTTATGAGAAAAAGAATCAAAATCTTCCTTAACATTTTGTCTGAATAAACTGGAGCTGGCTTAAAGCGGAAGGAGGAAGAGCAAGCAGCATCATGTTTTATTTATCCTTTTTTCCAGGTCAAAGGAAAAGGTTTTGTTAAATTAACATTCTGGGAAATGTACCTAATTGCATTAAGCATGAATGCATTTGTGCTGTAAGCAGCTCAATTCTTTAAAGTCTAAAAATACTCTGATACTTTAGGAATTTGCAGGACCCTGAATTCCAGGCTATTATCATTATTTCTTTCACCTCTAATCCCTCTAAAATTAATAGTAATTAGAAAAAAAAAACAACAAACAAACAAAAAAAAAAAAACCAAAACCAGCAACAACAAACCCACCCCAGTCCCAAGCTCAGATTCAAACTCCCAGGATCAAGTATTAAATTATCATTACTTTCAGTCACTACATAATCACAACATGCCCAGCGCAATGCTAACAAAAATAAAACCTGTACTGTGCCCCCAAACTGCTCTCCCACAAATTTCACATGCTTTTAAAGAAAAAAAAAACCAACATTAGCTAAGCATTTGCCAGCGAGACAGAGGAGTTTTCATTAAGAAAGTTTAGGAAAAATGTGTTGGGGCAAAATACCTTAGAATGCCATCTACAGCAGACCGAGATCAATTGTTCACTCTAATAATCCTGTAGTAACAGTAGCATCAGCATGTCAGAGCCTAGAAGTTCACACGCATCAAGTACCAGGAGACTTGATGAGAGGTTCCACCATGAACTGTCACCATGTTAGTCTTGTATAAAATGTCACCATTGCATATAATCGGAATAAAACAGAAGCCTCTCTTGAAGTGCTCTCAAGAGCACTCCTTGGTGGCGTGGAATGTTTTCAAGAATTCCTCGTTTCAGGTACTTTATGGGGTTTGAGACAAACAGAGCTCTTGAACTAAGAAGCTGGGACCTACTGTGAATCAAAAAGAACAATACAAAAATCTGCATTATAGCACTAAACAAAATTGCCATGTGTTTACACCTTGATTACTACTTCTGGTCACCCTGCCTCAAAAAGGATTTATCAAAACCACAAAATATAGAGAAAACGGCCAAAGATATAAAGGACCAAACTATAGAATGGCTTCCATAAAAAAAAAAAAAAAAAAAAAAAAGACCATAGAGAGACCAGCAATCACGTTATGAAGGTGGTGAATACAGAGTGATTATTCACTGGTTTTCCTAACACAAGAACTACAAGGCATCCTACTGAATTATCAGGGAACAGACTTACAGTAAGCACACAGAGGAACTTCTCTTATAATGCAAAACTCAGCTGTTGCAGAATGGGAGAGACCAATAGTATTAAAATGGACTCAAAAAATGGATTAGACAATTCACAGAGGAGGGGTCCATGAAGAGCTGCAAAACACAACTGCGTGGATACAACCTTCAGTTGGGAAAGTCCCTAAAGCTTTCATAGGCTGGGATAGTGTATCATCAAAGGATCAGTTTATATTTGTCTGTTTCCTTTACCCTTTCCTTGGGCTCAGCTATTGGCTACAGCTATAAATGAATAGATACAGCTGTTCACTAACAATTTACTAATTCAGTGCCTGACATATTCAGAGATTTATTTTAAGCAGAAGGTGAAATAACAGCTCAAGGGGAGAAAGTCTCAAAGGTTGCTAAGGAACAAAACCAAACCCGAGTTTGACAAACGCTGTCCAATCTTCTCACAACTGATCAGCGTCCCAGAAGGCAGAACCACAGGTGCCCAAGCCAGTTAGGTTTTTAGGATGAGTGGGGATGGTACAGAGTGTTCCACTGTCCAGTATGCAACCCAACAGCTGGACAAGAAAAGGAATCCTCCCTCCCAGAAGTAAAGGTCCTGCTCCTAACTAGAGAAAAGGATGCACTTAATGGAGTCTGAGGAGGAGAGATGTCCAGCTGGCCCTGCAACACCACCAATGTCTGTTGCAGCAGTACCTGAGGCTCAAACTACAAATTTGTGCAATAGATGTGCAGCAATTACAACATTTCATCAAATGCTAGGTACAGCCTTTAGACCTCTTGCTCATCACAGCCACAAATGACAATTAGGTACATGTAAGCAAAACAGGGAGCGTATGCCCTTTATTACTCCTGAAAAACACAATTAGGCCAAAAATATCTTATTATTTTCACCTCTGCTCCATAATAGATGACCTCTCCAGTCCTGTGTGCAAATTAATAACTCAGTATCATACTATGTAAAAGCAACAGGAGTACCATATCATTGCAGAAGGTTGGTAACCCTTTCCACAAAATTGTTAATCTAATTGAGTACTTAATCCTTCACACTACAACTTAGAAATTCAATAGCTTGTATAAAATCTGTTTGCTAGAGCTTGGCACGATTTTCTAGAACAAAAGTGCAGGTATCGCAAAAGTTATTATGAGATTTGTCCTCTGTCTTGCTGGCATTCTTACTGGAGAGCCTACGTATTGGACAGGCACGGAGACAGAACAAGTCCACAATCCAAAAAAGAGGTCA
Organism: Numenius arquata; assembly: GCF_964106895.1. Classification (NCBI taxonomy): domain Eukaryota; kingdom Metazoa; phylum Chordata; class Aves; order Charadriiformes; family Scolopacidae; genus Numenius; species Numenius arquata. Next base: position 21,087,775 of record NC_133581.1, read on the forward strand.
CAGCTACATGAGTGAAGTATACTGACAGGAGAGTGTGAAAAGAAAATTATATCCATTTTGCACATAGATAGAAGACTTCCATTTCTGGTGTTGCATTCTAAAAAGGTGTTAACCAACCCCAAAGTTATGCTAAGTGCAGTACTTGACTTATATCAAACAGTCAATGGTCTAAGTATAGAACCTTATTCTACACACAAAATTCAATTCACAGAGAAAGAATAGTTAGAGGAATACATAGTAAGACAGAAAGGCTGACGAAATACCACCATTAATGTTCCAAAAACAGTGAAAAAAATAAAAACAAGCCCACACATAAGTGAAGTTAAATGTTTAGATACTATACTATACACATGCATACAGAGCAGGTGAGCACAGACAGGAAATACTCTGAACTTTAAGTCAGCAGTAGCCTTGATGCCAATGTTTCTGAACGACACAAGCTAGAAAAGCTTTACTTTATGTGACTGGAAAGCCAAAATTCTCTCTGTTTAGTGAAGCTAGATTTAATTTTTGTCCTCATAGATGGTGAAATGTAACACAAGAGGACATTTTACAAGTGTGTAAAGTGTTTCATCCTTGCTTCTCTACTTCTGTTTATCAATAACCAGCTTTAATTGTGAGGGACAGAAAACAGTTTATCATCAGAATAACCTGAACAGGCATTCTTTGAACTCAAAGGCACTCACATGGCATGCGAGTGCCTCACACTGTGGTGTAACGGCTGCACTACCACTTGTCTGGGATGATCTGAATAACGTACTTGTGGTTTCCCCATTTATGAGTAGTGTTATGATCCCAAACTATTAATAGCATCTGCTCTATATTGCTTCATACATAAATATGATCCCATATGCAGACAATTCATCTAGTTATCAGTCAATAGTATCAAATGCGTACCGTAAGCACATTTTGAAATTAATGTACAGATGTTTAATTCCATAAGCAATCAAGCATTGCCCCCTCCAAAATAAAGGAAAACACTGGGCTAATGGAAGCCTTTATTTTTTGACAGATCTTGGCAAATACATCACTAAACAGTTAATTCTGAGTTTTGCTACATCCTGGTTCATACTGCTTTCTCTTTAATGAAAGAATCTCAGCAGCCAGAGAATTACCTACTCCACTAGGAATGCTGCACACAACAAAGACTGTGTGCCTTCAGAGTTCAGCAGAATTGCACCACAAGGCCAAGAAGTCCAATACCAGTTATTCTCCAGAAAGCAGAATACAGTTCTTCTCCAGGTATCAAAAGGTTTCTCTACCATATTGTCCAAGTGCAGTATTTTAGACTTCCCCCCATTCACATTTTCCATGTCCTCCAAGAACTTGAGAAAGACGAAATGTTCTGAATGCAGGCCACATGAAAGTAAATGGACAAACACCTATCCTAGTTTTGTCTGGAGATAAGCATGCAAATATTTAATCAGGTGAGACAGAGATGAGAATGAATAGACACATCCCCTTGTTCTCAAATAGGAACCGATCTCCCATTTAAACCTAGGTTTAATCTAATTGTCAGCAAAAGCAGTCAGACATCTTTAAACAGCATTTGCAAAGAATGTATTTCAAGGGTTTCCTTACTCTGCTGTTTCTCTTCATCATTTCTAATTAGCCATTGCCAGAGCTGTCAGTAAATTAGGCTTCAGCCCAAACAGCTCATTACAAGAGATAAATACAAGCAAAGATGGGGTACTGTAGCTGTTGAATATCCCCATTTCTTGCAGAGGTACCAGGAAACTAATAAAAAAACAGAGACATCTGTGCTTTCTGCACAAAGGCATACACTTCTCAGTACCATTAGAAAAATTTACTTTTTTTTTTTTCCTAGGAGTATCTTCCTCTTGCTGCCTTCTCAACTTGTACAGCATCAAAACAGCCCTTCTTCCTTTTTTTTCTCCTCTTTTTCCCATCAGACTACACTAGTGCCTCTCTTGCACATCTGCTTCCATTTTCTTCCCTCTTTCTGACTTTTCTTGTTTAAGCTGTTGGGGGTAACCTTCCTTTACAGATCCAGAAAACAAAGGACAAAGGACAGCTTCTTCAACATGCATGTAAAAAAAGCCTCTGAAAGCTAGTTGGTTAGCATCACCTTTCATTTTCACAAATACCTTTGAGAGTGTTTCTGCATTACAAGAAAAGTATGTGCTCAGGTTCATGGTCTTGCTCAGGCCTTAAATACACATCTTCAATTTTTACAGTCATATCCTAAAGTAAATGTAGTCCTATCCTAGAGAATTTGCATAGCTTTCCTCAATCCTGTGCTCTATCATCAGAAGTTAAGGGAGATCTGCTTCCACGTGTGAAAGTTCAGAGCCAGAGAGCATCAACTCAGAAAGTTGTGTTACCATCAGCCTGATCTAGAAATTCCATCACATCTACAGGATTAAGTTAGCAATTGTAGATTTTTTTGTAGCTTCCAAATCTGATTTGCATGTTGCTTCCAGAGCCTCAGTAATCATTACCTTTCTGTTTCTCTACAATTCCCAAAAGGATCTCCAACAACTCTCTGAATGGGTATTGCATCATAAATATGTTGGGTCAACAAAGCTACATATTAAAGAAGGGTAAAATAACATAATTTTGGGGTCTAGTAAGGAAAGAGAAGTTCTTCAATATTCTACACACAAATTTCAAGAAAAAATATCAATGAAAGACTTCTGCATGGTACAAAACATGAGTCGTACACACAAGTACCAAACAGATCTGAGCAACCAGAATATGAAGTGCTGCTTGGAGTGTTTTAAACAAACTGTACAGAGAGGTAAAAGGCAACTTCTCTGCCTCAAATACACAGGTGATATCCAGAGCCAGCAAGGTTCTACTGATAAAGATGAGCCCTCCTGGTTTTGTTTATGCTGCTGCTTCAATAGTTAGGGCCTCCCAGTAGGTGGAAGGATCAAAGCATGGCTCTGTTATGTGCTGAAATATTCCAGAGATACAGAAATCTATGATTTTTCTGCTTATATACTCCTTCTCCTTGTGTGTGTAACAGAATTATATCCCTTTCAGACACCACATCTTCAGTAATAATTAGTGTTGTTATTTCTGGGGCAACTATGTCGAAGGATGTTTCTCAAGCCTGATTTCATCAGAATCTCTGACGCTTTTTTTCCACGTTAACTGCTGCTAGTATGGTAGTTAGAAAGTCCTGATACTTAAATCCCAAGAGATAAGGACTAAACAGAATTTACTCAGTGAAGTAGGTCTTCTGTTTATTTACCAGCTCATGCTTAACAATCATGCCACCCGGATCTAAACACTACCAGCTTATAGAACAGTTGCTGATCCTGGCCACAGCACAGTGTAGGCATCTTACTAGGAGATGTACACTAGGTTACGCTATGACTGTCTTGCAAGATTTACAAGCTGTTTTCTTGACATTTACTGTATTTTAATTTTTTCAACCTGATTGCAAATTCCAATACCATATTATATTCAATATAATCAACTCATGTTTTCCCTTTAAAATATTTTTAAAATAAAAGTTCTTTATACCTTTCTCACTGGATGGAAAGCTGATTGTTGCAATGTGCTCTCAGGGGAGTGACTACTGACACTGGCTTCTTCATCTGGTGACTGTGACAGGGAGGGACTATCACGTTTGCTAAGAGGAATTACAAGCTTCTGGGCATCAAGTTCAGTGGAACTCTCACAGACCTACAAATCACAATTAAGAATTTATGTTTTCAAAATCCCAGAAAGAAAAATGGTAACAAATTCACATGAACTCACAGCATACACAATATGACAAGATGGGGAATACTCTAAGACAATAAAGATGTTCAAAGTAAGACTAAGCAGAGAAATAAATGAATAGAGAAAGATTTCTCTCAAACATTAATGAATTAAAAAAAAAATTAAAATCAATAAAGCTGCTGAAATGTACAGCTATTCCAAGAGTCTGCAGTCTGTCCCTATAGGTAAGCCACTTTGAGAGCTATTCAAGGTGGGAACTCCACCGAATTTACACAATGGGAAGTCCCAGCCACCTTTCCACTGCAATCCCCACTGTTTCGAATGAGTTTCAAAGCCCCCACATTGTGCGCCTTATCTGCCTTGTAGTTTGGATGCTCACCATCAAGCACTGTCCCTTTTTCAAAAGCAGGATTCTTACCAACAGAGGAAAGGGGGAGAAGCTCTTAGCCCTGCTGACAAAGCTGTATAGAGTATCATATATGAATACTGATTAAAATCTTAAAGAACATGATGCAGTAGCACGAGCAATTACTAGTAGAATGGGAAATAAGTCTCAGACTGAAAAAAAAGGTGTTCTTCACTCCATTTTCACTAATTATTCAGAATCAAAAGGGATTCTTTTTCAAGGACTCAGGGCTTAATGTTCCCAGTAAAAAGGAGATGAAATGGAGAGTGAGACTACTGCAGTCCCACAGTTACCTATTCACAAAGAAGCAATGATGATGTTTTATTCTCCCATCTGCTGCTCGCCTTGTCTATTTAGAGACGTGGATCTTTGGGATCCGGGTTGTTTATGCAGCACTTTACAGAAAATTTTGGCCCAATCTGCATGAGGCATGAAGCCTCTCCTAAATAGACAAGACAACAAGAGGAAGTTCAACCAAATACATGAAATCTCAAAGGTGTCTCCCTTTTCTGAGCTTACATTGACTAAACACAATAGGAAAGAACTTTTAGAGAACTTACTTGTGGTTCATCTTGGATTTGCTGCTGAACTGGGGCTGGCTGCCTTACTATGTAGTTGATTTGACCAACTATGGTCTGTTGAACATGCTGATGTGGCTTGGCTTGGTTCAGCTGCAAGCTGGACTGTCCTTGGGCCTGCAGAAGAAGCTCCAGATCCTTTTTCATCTCCTCCAGTTCAAACTGGTGGTGCATTATGTCCAGGCTCTGCTGGATGACTTGCTTGTGGGTGTTCTCATTCTGACCTGATGGTGGTGATGCTGGTGGCATCTGCTGCTGCTGTGGTGGCTGCTGCAAGTGGTTAGATTTTATCTTCTGGAGATGACCAAGTTGCACTTGCACAGTTGATGCCTGCACAGAAGCCTGTGTGTGGAATGGCTGTGGATGGCTCATGTGAACTTGCTGAGCCTCATGTGATACAACAGCATAACCCAGGGGTGCAGTCTGCTGCAGCTGCTGGGATGGTAAGTGCTTTCCCATCCTTCCAGACACATTCTCCGGCTCTGACTGTGACTGCTGTTCCAGTCCCGATTGTGTTAGTTTCATAGGCTGGGGGGGACCCCTTTGCTCTTTGTCATGTTGCTGCATGCTGTACTGCAGAGAAAAGTGCTGCTGATGCACTTCTGGAGGTTGTCGAAAATTTTGAGGGCGGTTTATGTCTTGGTATGAAGGCTGAGCTTTGTTTGGGTGAGGTATGCTGAGACAGTGCGAGCAACACACAGGCGCAGGACACTGAACTGCAGGTGGAAACTCATGTGGCTGGCTATTCACAGGGTCCAGCTGTGATGTTGGTGAACAGTGCCCCTGAAACAAGGAGGTCGGTAATCCTTGCACATTTCCACAGAGCAGCACATCTGAATGAGAAATGTGTCCACCTTCCATAGTGAAACCTCCTAGAAAAATACAGCAAGTTTACTCCCTCCTGTGATCTTGAAAAATTTACACAGTAAAAACTGTGAGCACTGGCCATTCCCTTGTCTTCATTTCAAATACAAACAATATTCAAATATCCTATCCAAACAGTCCTTCAACACAGCTTCAAGACAAATTTTTCAGTGATTTAAAATCACACCGAACTTCCACTGATGTCAGTGGAACTCATAGTTAAATTACCAGCAAATGCTTTGAAAAATTGACCTCAACTTATTTTTAAAATGGATATGGCTTATACTTTCATTTTTTACTAAAGTATAAGCATATCTTCTCATCCATAAGCACAAGTACAAAAGACCACTTCCAGGGTGAAAGTGACAAAAATAAAAGAGATTGATGGTATGTAGGTGAGAAGCATAAAAGCTAGAAATAGAAGTGACCTATGAACTGATCTTGTCCATGCTTTTAGTCAAGAGATTATTCCCTGTAATACTTTTGAAAGTGTTTTACCTCATCTAGTTTTAAATATCTTAAAATGGGAAGAGAACCAATCTTTTAGACCATTGATCAGTCCACCAAACTGAATTTACTGTAAAAACCTACTGCAGTTGGGAAATTTATAGCTGTTGGGAAACAAAGTCACAGTACGCACATTCATTATATAAATAACACTGTAATTATTATACAGTCAATGTCTTAAAGTCATCTTTGTGCCTGTTAGTTGTGACTAAAGCACTGTTCAGGTCCCTTGGCCACTAAGATACCAAAAGATCTGAGGAGCGCAAGCATGACTAAGCCCAGGTGCCCCTGGGTAAGGCAGAGGAAATTGCACAAGGCCCACTGCAGATACTCCGTTTCACCCAGGGCACTCCTTACAGGACTGCCAGAGTCACAGTGTTGCACAGAGCTGTTGCTTGCTGGGACAGAACTGAATTACAAATACATTGGGCAAAGTCAAGGCTGTTTGATAGCCAATGACACTACATTTTAGGTAATTTCAGTTAAAAGTTATTTGTTTAGTCCTGCAGCGTGTTTCCACTGAAACAGCAGTTGTGTTCTTATATTGGGATTTTGTAAGACCATCAAAGATGATATTTACAGAGCGTATTTTTAGGTAATGTTTATAAAGTAATATTTATATATAACAATGTCTTCTAATAGGTGAATTGATATAACTGGAGGGAAAACCAGGAAAGTTCAGCCACACTAGCTCTTCTTCAGAACATGACAAGAGGTACAAAACTGGAAGTCAAAACAGAAAAAGGAGAGCACTTTTGGGAAAGTACTGTATTGTCTATATCTGTCTGATCTAGCTTTGGGTACTGGCCTAATAAACAACAATCTATTTTTCTTACCCAAATTGGATAGTTGTTTAGTCCAGTAGGAGGGATCCCAAGTAAACCTGATCTTCAGAGGAGGGCCTATGTCTGTGTTACAGTTTGTCTCTAACAAACGCTGGATCTGAAATACAATCTAGTGCCAAATCAAAGGAGGATAATTTTATTCACAATTATAAGTTCGTAAAAATGTTTTATTTGAGAAACATTAAATCCTTTAAAAAGTTCTCACATTTATTGCACAATTTCAATTTACTGAGAAAATAAGTATTGCTCTTACCAATTCTTTACTAAAGAGAAATGGGACGCTGCTTTTACTGCACACTGCCCAACTGATGAAGTTCTGCACGTGTTCTACCTGTCTGCTTAAAACCACAACACTTTGCAGTTGTTGCTCCAATTTCTGCTTCCTTTCACTGGTGATTTTCTGTTAATAATGTGAATCAGTAGAAGATAGTTGTCATTATTCAGACACACATAATGCATACAATCATTGGCACTACATTATGCATTATTTGCAGGAACACTGTTATTTAGAATTCTCTTTATACCACCAGTCATAAAAATAAAGCAAATCCTAATCAACAGATATGTCTGAATTCAGGAAGAACAATGACTTCTCCAGCAGCAAACAACCTACATCATTCTGGTCTTGGTGTAACAGAATAATGTAACTCAAGATAGCTGTAGAAGTTGGACCAAATTTGCACCTGGACGGTGTTCTTGCCTCTTACAATACAGAACAGAAGAGACCCGAGAAAGAATATAAAAAGAGGGGAAGCACACAGCATTTCCTCAGAATGGTCTTCCAGTCTCCAGCAATTCATGATTTAGGGACCACAAGGACAGAGGCTATTTTATCACCCTCAGTGTATTTTTCTATGAATTTGCCTGAAATTACTTTTGAACCCACACACAATATCTTGCAGCAAGGAGTTCCATATTTATTTACCATTTATGTGAAGAAAAATCTGCCCTTGTTTGATTTGAATCTGGCACCTCTCGATGTCATTTGATGCCCTTACATGAACTTCAACAGAGCACTGTGCATACACACAGTTCAGTTGTGGTTATAGATAACTCAGACAAACACCGAAATGCTGTCAAAACACATGAACATTGAACTTACTTAATGTTTAATAACACTGAAATGAGAACATACATTTCTCTTTTTTGTAAAGCTACTTAACTGAGTAGCTGTATTTGAGTCAAATGTGTAAGTTCAGAGTGCCTTGTCTTTCCAATACCTGCTAAAATTACCCCAAAATAGCTGAGAACTAGAAATTCTGATCAGATCTGCTAGCAACTTTTGTGCCCAGCACATTTCAGAATAAAATTATATATACTTAACTGGACATCCTAAAACTGAAGGGTCAAAACTGCAGGTTCTGTTACAGAAAGTAGACCAGAGGATCATTTTCAAACCAGGATATTAAATGTGCTGCTAGCAGTCTTCTACAAATTAAGCATTAAAACCAGCAGCTGGTTTGTTTTGTAAGTACTCAAAATGTGCACACATATTCTCTGTAACTGCATTAGAAAATGTGGTTAACTCATGGTAAGCAAACGTTTTGCCACTTCATTCTGAATCTTTGTCAACCGTTGATTCCACATAAAATTCTGGAGAAAAAAATAATATTTGAAAACATGAGCAAAGGGACAATAACTCTCACAGTCTCTATTCTTTCCATTGGCACTGGGATTAAATTTAATTTAGTTTAATTTCCCAAGGTATCAAAGAAATTAGCCTTACTTACTTCAAGTTGTTCAAGAAGGATGTTAGTTCGTTTATTGATTTCATTCATCAAAACCATCTTGGCCATTTTTATTTGATTTTCTACCTTTTTGTGTAAATGTTTTACTTCAAGCAACCTATGGGTAAGAGATAAACATCCCTGGATAAGCCAGCTGGTATGTCATTTATTCAGTTTAGTAGTTATTTGTTACAAGAACTGATCTAACTGTTGACAGAGAACTCCAACGAAGTTGTACCATTTCCCATAAGTTCTCCTACGCTTCTCTTCGCACATAGAATCATAGAATGATTTGCATTGAAAGGCACCTTTAAAGGACACCTAATCCAGCACCCCTGCAATGAGCAGGGACATCTTCAACTAGATCAGGTTGCTCAAAGCCCCTTCCAACCTGACCTTGAATGTTTCTAGGGATGGGGCATCTATCACCTCTATGAGAAACCTGTGCTAGTGTTTCATCGTGTGTTTCATCACTCTCATTGTAAAAAATTTCTTTCTTATATTTAGTCTACATTTGCCCTCTTTTAGTTTAAAACCATTACCCTTTGTCCTGTTGCAACAGGCCCTTCTAAAAAGTTTGTCCCCATCTTTCTCTTAAGCCCCTTATAAGTACTGAAAGATTACAATAAGGTCTCCCTGGAGCCTTCTCTTCTCCAGGTTAAATAACCCTAACTGTCTCAGCCTTTCCTCACAGCAGAGGTGCTCCAGCCCTCTGATCATTTTTGTGACCCTCCTCTGGACCTGCTCCAACAGGTCTACATCCTTCTTATGTTGGGGGCTCCAGAGCTGAATGCAATACTCCAGGTGGGGTCTCACCACAGTGGTGTTGAGGGGGAGGATCACCTCCCTTAACCTGCTGGCCATGCTTTTTTCGATGCAGCCCAGGATGCAGTTGGTGTCCTGGACTGTGAGGGCACATTGTTGGGTCATGTCCAGCTTTTCATCCTCCGCTACCCCCAAGTCCTTCTTGGCAGAGTTGCTCTCAATCCCCTTCATCTCCCAGCCTACCTCAATATTGGGGGCTGCCCTGATCCAGATGCAGGACCCTGCACTTTGCCTTGTTGAACCTCATGAGATTCGCATGGGCCCACTTCAGAGGTTGTCCCTCTGGGTGGCATCCCATCCCTCAGGTATATCAATTGCATCACTCAGCTTGAAGTCATCTTCAAATTTACTGAGGGTACACTCGATCCAACTTTCTATGTCACTGATGAAGATATTAAAGTGTACTGGTCCCAATATGGACCCCTGAGGGACACCAGTCATCAGTGATCTCCATCTGGACATTGAACCATTGAGCACTATCCTGTGAATGTGACATGCTAATCCAAAAAACTTTCACTTTATACTAGAATATAAATAGTATAAATAGATTTGTACTCTTTCAGGGTGTTTTAAATGGTTTTATTAATGTAGAAGAGAGATCCAACAGCTTACTGAGTATATTTTTATATATTTTAATACTAGTCATTACTGGAATTGCAGCTTGTTTTGAGGTTTCTTGAAAAAAAAAACCAACAGGATGCTGGGTTGCATCAACAAGGGCATCACCAGCAGAAATACAGTCGTTATCCCACTCTACTCAGCACTTGTCAGGCCACGCCTGGAATACTGTGTTCAGTTCTGGTCCACGCTATGCAAAAAAGATGTGGACAGGCTGGAGAGGGTCTGTAGAAGGGCCACAAAGATGATCAAAGGACTGGGAAACCTGCCATATGAGGAAAGCCTGAGAGAATTGGGTTTGTTCAGCCTTGAGAAAAGAAGGCTTAGGGGAGACCTTATCACCATGTTCCTGTAGTTATAGGGTGGCTACAAAGATGGAAACTCTATTTTTACAAGAAGTCACGTGGAAAAGATGAGGGGTAATGGGTACAAGTTGCTCCTGGGGAGATTCCAATCGGGCACAAGAGTAAAATTTTTCTAGTTCAGAAACAGATTATACAAAGAAATCTTAACTCTGAAGTCAGCTGCCACATGCCTTATAAGGACTACGGAATCATGTCTTACAATGCCATGACTTAGTACTACTTAAACACAAGTTTTATATTTTTAATCTTCCTATTATTTCCTACCCTCCAAGAAAAAAAAAATATAGCATCTGCATTTACTTCTGTTAACCTACATTTAGTGAAAATAATACTTTTACTGCTCACCCACTTTCATGAAAAACGAAATGCATAGCAATTACCTGTCTTCAATCTGTTTAGCCGAAACCTGAATTCCATTTTTTTTCTCTTCCACTTTAGTTATGACATTTTCCAGGATAACTCTCTGATTTTGCAAAGCTTCATCAAGATGTCTGAACCTGTGAAAGAAAGGGAAATTCTAACACCATATTTTTTCCTGGTGATAAGCAAACAACTTATCAGTTGATAAGTTTAGGGGACTAGCTGCCTTAATACCTGTCTAGACATGGTCCCCTGCTCCTTTCCTACTATAAATGTTCTCTGTCAAAGTTAAATTTTATCACCCCTCATATACGCAGGCTCATCTCACAAAAAGTGTCACTGTATAGACAATTCCTTACATTGCTCACACACTTCTACAGGCAAGCAGCATGCTTAAGCTTTGGTAACTCTGATCTTGCACAGTCATGTGACAAACAGAAGTATTTGAACCATGCTAAGTATTGAGTTCAACTTGTGCCTTTGATTACAATCACAAGGAACTACATGCATACATAAGAGTCTGGCCAGACAATACAATTGGGAAGGCATACACTGCTGAGAGCAGTGAGTGAGTCTGTGAGGGCAGTAACCCATGTGTTACACTGCTGGGGCTTAAGACAACTGAACTGAGTTAAAGCTGTGGCTTTTAAGTTTGGAGTAGCCTGCAACTTCAGTTGACAGGAGATGCAGATGAACAGTCTTAAATCTAAATTAGCTACAATTTTAGTCAGGATTACGATTAAGCAATCAACATGTGATACCTGTGTTCCTTATGCTCTGTCAGAAAGCAGCTGTGGCACATAAGGGTATCGCAGGTCTCGCAAAACAGCTTGAGTGGCTCTTGAGTGTGCACTGGACAAAATATGGAAAACTCGCTGGCTTCATCTTCAGTTGCTGAGGAATATAAAGCAATGGTGTCATTGACAAGGATTACTATTTTAGTTCAGAAAAAGAGTTGCCAAGCTCTCAAAACGTTATTGAAAGTCTTGATGTTATTTTTAAAAGACCCAGACCCTGGAACTCTCTGATTATATGAAGCAGAGTTTGTTTATATTTTTTTCCCAGCCTTATATATCCTACAAACTGAGCACATCAAAGGGGTTCAGAAACAAGTCATCAAGCCAAATTCACACTATCCTCTAAACTCTCATGAGTTTTAAATATTTCTCATGATTTTGGGCACTTGCCTCACAATTTTGAATGCCCTGGTCTGGCAAACCAGTCAACAAAATTATGTTGCAAAATGCAGAAGAGCAAATATATTAAATAAACCTGAAGTCACAGCAGGAGCAAGGAAATCCTTTGTTCTTAAAGAGTCACATGGGGAATTGTTTTTCAAACAAAACCCATGATTGCATCCTCAAAGTATTCCTACAAAGACACTATCCCATTATGCTTTACTAACACATAAGAAATTAAGCGAAACAATCATCATTAGATAACACTTATTGATACAAACTTTAAATGAAATAAACATATTACTTATGTATCATTACTTGCTTATATAAAATGAGAAAAATGTTTCCATTTTCCCACACCAAATCTATCTTACTTATCCAAACATTTAAAAAAAACAACTTGTGGCAGGGACCATGCCCTTATCCTGTAGCAAAATGGAGCCCATTATAGAATCAAGCCTCCAAAGTGATACTATTGCAATAACACAGACTCACGGTGTACAACAAGCTATACTAATTCAGTCACTTTGTTTTCAAATTGGACAATTTGGAAAGTATAGAAGTAGAAAGGCTAAGAAAATCTGATGGCTGACAAAGAGAATGAAAATATGGAGAAAAATCCATGCTGCGTTCTAAAAAAATTATGCCAAATTTCCTAATTTTTAGATTGCTATCTACTCTAAATACTTCTGAGATGGTTGTTTTACTTCCTCCAGTTCAACTGGCTTTCCCTCCACCTTCTTAACATAATGTGCAAGAAGATAACTTGTGGAGAAGATTTTTATGTAACAGCATCACATAGTTTACATTGTTATGAATTATTTACTACAGTATCATGCTTTATTCTTCAGGAAAGTTTCTTGTTTTATATTATTATTGAATCAAATGCTAATAGATAGCATCACTAAAAGAGGAAATTGGATCAGAGATTTTTTTAGCCCACTCCAATATTTTTTTCTATCAAGGTACAAATTGAACTCACCTCAACAGCAATTTTTTTCTGATTGTACTGCAAATATGTACTTTTGCACTAAAACCTGCAGCTGATAATGCAAATAATATATAACCAAGCAGGTTATATAACCAATATATAACTAAGGTGGATGCCGAAGATCATCTTTTCCTGCCCTGTGGGGTCAGATATTATACCTTAAAAGAAAAACAAAAAGCCCCTAATAACTATTTCAGTTTTCATGAGTTGCAAAAGCCCCTCTAAGTGTTCAGAACCTGCAGAGCATGCAAGCTGTTTTTCTGAAAACTCAGGATCAAATTATCCTTATTAAACTCCTACTTATAATGAGATGTGGTCTTTACAGTCCAAATATAACAAAGCCTAGTCAGTCTTATATAACGATTTCTCCATTTAGCTGTCTCCAAAGGGTTCTTTAGCCTTTGCGTGATAATAATCCCAGAGAAATCAGTAGGTTTTTTTGTACTGTGTCAGATTTAAGAGACAAGCAGATTTCAAATGCAAACTAGTGATAAAAATCAATGTTATCTAATAACAACACAGACCACAGTAATTCCCTGATTCAATTGACACATCAGTGAGAACTGCCACTGAGCCATGGTATTCTTGACCTACTTTATACTCAGCTCAGAGCTACACTCTTCAGTTTTAAAATAAGTTGAATTCTTACAAATCAGATACTAAGCAAGGGCACAAGCCTGATTTTTCTAGCAGCAGACATCTTGACCACAACTATCCATGTTAGCTTCTTGAAAAGAACCTCACTTGAAGAACATGGAAAGTTCAGTTGCCCTAAATTCTGAATTAACATCATTTGAGTCACCATTTACTACAGCCTATATTTTCTTTATCTCAGGTGGATCTCTTGAGTAACTAACAGAAAGTTTTAAATCTCTGTTCCTCTGACCGGTTGATGTCAACTATGGAAAAGCAATCTCATCTTGGCTAATAGGGTCCTCCCTCAACTTGCATAATGCGCAATGAGACAAACTTTGATTTTATAGGTTCATACTCAACCTTGAAAGACTGAAAGAAAAGGGTAGTATAGAAAAGAGAAAATTACTCCGTTTCTGCATTAGTCTATAAATAGTTGATATGTCAGTACCAGATCATTTACTTCTAACGTAGTTTTGGCAAAAGGATTGTTTCTACTCAATTGCAAAGCACAGATTTCCACTTGACGAGGAAAGAGTATGTAGTAATACTGATTGTCCTTTTAAGAAAGTTGCAAGTAAGAGAGGAAGAAGTTTTGGACTTTAAGAAGTTTGAGAGCTTCACAGTACTTTGAACTTAACAAAGTTCACTTATTCCCAATGCTAATGCAGAGCTCTCCAGTGAAAGGTTTGTTCTTCAGAGACTACTCCTCCACAACTGTTGCTTAATCTCTAATAAAGCTTTGGCCCACGTACCTAGCACCTAGCTCTCCAGTGCCCAGCAAATTCATTCCAGAAGCAGATTTCAATGTTCTCACATCTCGTGGTCACAGATCCCAAAAGTTTGAGGTATTTTTTTGAGGTGTCTTTTTTGAAAAAAGAAGAATTTTCAGGAAAAATCAGTGTCTGTGAAAAACTGAGGTTTAACAGTTTAACCCATCTGTGAACCACATCTCAGCATCTCTTCATAACCAGCAGCAATAGTCTGACACTCACAAGACACTGGAATTTTTTATATTACCTCTAGAAGTGGTTCAGCTAATAAGAATACATAGAAGCAACCATACAACATATAAATGTTAGTGGGTAATTCAAGACGAGGGTGGGGTGGGGGGTGGTGCAGATCAAAGTGATGTCCAGTGCTTATGATCTGGGTTTATGCTTAAAAAATAAGGTCTGTTTTTCAATGTAGTTCAGTAGCAGTTCTTAGCTGAATAACTGTGACACGGACCACTCCCATAACTTCCCATTCCAGTTCCCAAAAAGCATGTTCAAAACAATTAAATCTAAGTAGTGCACACACACACCCCCCAAGCTACCAGATGTTACAGAATGCTATAGAGCTGAACGAAATAAAGCTGTTTCCAAAGAAGAATGGAGCCATTTCTAATATCAAGAAGCCTTCACAGGGAATCTCCTACCAGCAGCAGTCATTTTGTGAGCCTTTACTTCACACTCCCAAAGGATGAGTCAGTAGGAAAAAGAAATCAGACTACATTAGAATGGTTTTCTTCTCATACAATATGGCATTTTTCCGTCCCAGCCTAGTCCTGCTCCTCCCCACGCCCTTAACTTCTAAATACAAAACTGAATGAAGTGTAAAATTCTCAAAAATCATATGACTTTGGCACACTGGTCTGCAGCATGACCTCAGGAGTCACCAGGCTAAGGGTGCTGCCTGGCAGCCAGCTCAGCCATTCAGCTGCATGAGCTGGGTCTCACCCAGTGGGCAGTTGATGGCCCAGGAAGGAAGCAAGAGGATGTGCAGGGTAAGTGGATTGGGAACTGTGACAGAGAGCTGCAGTGGCAGGGAGCAATCAGATGTGTTACACGGAGCACAGGTATCACAGAAGAAGAAGCAGAAAGACAGGTTTTGCAGGGAAGCCAGCCTTCTTTAGTTCTGCCACTCAAGGAAGAAATTGTTTATCAAAATGAACAGGAATAGGCAGGATTCAGTGCATTTGGTGGGGTTTTTTTTCTACTTTACTTCATTTCAGACCCAAGGAATCTTACAGTTTTCAGATGACAAGTCTGGCCCTTGTAAAGGAAACGGCAAAAGATAGAAGAATTTAAAGGCGCAAGATTGATGGGAGAGTCTCTTAATAGTTACTAGGGCCTACAAAGAAGGTGGCTGCTGTTCAGAAGCACCATACACAGACCGAAGGTGGCTACTGAATTTGAAAGCAGAGGATGCTTTATTTCCAGAAAAGAAGGAGAAAAAGAAAAAAGCCTGAGTTCTAGTATATCCTAGTATTTGCTTTCTTTCAAATATCCTGAGGGGATATCCATGTCCGAAATAAATAATACATACATAAATAATAATTTTAAAAGCTTCATTTGTGGTTGCTGATGGCAATATAGCGATCACACTCAGGAACCACGTTTTTCACTCCAGCCTTGGAAAGAAACATCTTACAGTGATCACAGCCTTTTGCCGTCTGTGACTCACGCTCCCACAACTTGTCCATAAACACAGGAATTGCTTTAGGGTAGTTTCCTGAAGGAAATTACCCAAAAGAGAACAGAAATACTGAAAGGGCAAGGCCTGTTGCTATTGTAGCCTACCAAACCCTAGCCCATCACTCTGCAGACTGAAAAGGCATGAGGAAAAGGTAGTCTTTGTGAAACAAAAATATCCAAAATTTTTCAAATATTGTGGAATACTGATTGTGGCAATGGCGCTAAATTTATAGAAAAATCACATAATCTCTCATTGACACATACATAAATCCTTCTGAGTCACACACACAGGGCATGGTGTCTGTGGCACACAGCTTGCAACAGCTCCTTTTTCAACTGAATAACTGATACAAGAAACAAAATTTCAGTGTGTCTTCAGTACCTGTGCAGCCCTTCAGGGATACAGACAGTAAGCGGTCTCCAGCTTCCTTGCCATGTCTATGTTCCTCTGTACATGAGCTGCACAACCACTTATTGCAGCTTGTACAGAGACTGTGAGCAGGTCTCTTCTCTTTACACATGAAGCAGCTCTAAGAACAAAAAGTGCAATTACATACAAGGATAACAAATTAGCTGTACAAACTCTTATCTTTAATATACTATGATTGAGATTGGTAAGCTTAATACTTTTCTTCCTCGGGCTAATGCAATTCAAGCAATTTTAAGAGTCTGGTTATTGTTTTAACAGGGAACAGAATAAAATTAAGATTCGAAGCTCTTAAATCAAATTGGTTGTCTTTGCTCTAGCACAACCAAGCATAATTATGACATGAGGCAAGAATTATTCAGCAAAATTCTAGGGTCCATGTTACATGTGAAGTCAGAATAAATAATCCTAATCATTTGTTTCTTGTGTACTGAAAAAGCCATGAAACAATGAAATAAGACTTGTCTGATTTCAGTTAAGGAAGGTTAGGTTAAAGGCTACTTTTGAAAATGAGCGGTGTGCTTTGTAATCCATTTCTGTTAGTGTTGTACTACTTACTGATGACTTTAACACATCAAATGAGTGCATTCCTTACTTTTATATATATACACATATATATATTTAGATAGATAGATACAGATATTTTCTACCTCAGAAAAGATAGTCTATGTTGCCAAGTATGTGAAATGTTAGTCAAACATAGCCCATCAAAAAGTTTTTAATCTAACTACCATTTCCTTTCTAGTCAAAACATTATGTAGAAGCATTTTACCATATCATTTCACTGACATTCATTAATTTCTGTCTATTACTAATTATTTATTAACAAACTAAAAAATCTATAGGCTAGAATCCACTTCTGCTTTCATGTATATGAATGTAAACTGGAGCTACTTCAGCAGAGCTATTTCAAATCTTCATTGCTTTATTTAAAATTAGAGCTTACTCTCTTTGCTTTAGCATTGTATGAACCACTCCGTAACTGTATGAAAAAGACATAAAACATGCCAATATTAAGGCAATTTAGAAAACAATATGGGGACACCCACATATAATTAATGAAAAACTTGGTTCATATTCTCTAAAGAGCTGACCAGAAATGAGCTCAATTTATATACTGATATCATATGTGGTGAACTAGAAGCATAAGACACGGGAACATGAGAAGATCTGGAAACCTTAATTAATTTTCACTTCTATTGATTCAACAATTTAGGAAATGTCCTTTGTTATAGCGGCCATGCTGTCTGGATATGTCACTAAAGGGCAAATGAATAAAGCAGCACATAAATGAAGTGGGTAATTTGATCTTTTCTATGTAGAATGAACCCAACAGTTATTTCAGGGTAGCTATAATGATACTTCTTTTAAAAGGGATTTGCACTAGGCATAAAATACCCAGTCTGAAAACTCCTAATAGTAACGTTTTTGACCTACTATAGCCACAAATAGCTACTAATGGGCAGACCAAACAGTGATGTAATTTTACCATCATCAAAACATAAAAACTTTGCCACAAGTTTATCAAACTCAAACATTTCCTACAAGGTTACAATATATCTGCTGTACCTATGTATAGTTCCTGAATACTGCTACTACTCAGGGCTTCTCAAGCAACTAATAATATATGGCAAAATTAGTTCCTATGGTGCCCTTTCTGTTGGGCATCAGCTTATCTTCAATTCAGTCCATTTATGATTACATGCCAACTGTTCTGATGGGAAGCATGAAGAGAAGGATATAGCAGCATACACTCAGCACGTAAGCCCTGATGCAAGCCCCTGGTGACTTTAATAGAAGAGTTTCTCTTTGCAGCATCTCGGGGAATAGAAAGCCTGAAGGAAGAACAATCACAGTGTTTTGCTGGTCGTATTAATGTTAAAGCTGTGATTTCAAACTAGGTGGAACATCTTTATCCACCTACATTCTGATACACAAGTGAGTCAAGTTCTGATCCACTTCAGTGCAAGAAGAAAAATTTTTGTTCTGCTGAAATTAATTTAAATTTTACTATTCCCTTTTGCGGAGCTGGAATTTCACAACAGGTCTTTCATTAACTCATTGTTCAAGAGTGTCTAAGTATTCCCAATCTTTTTCAAAGAGACTGGCCAATTCTTGACAATAAGACAACAAAGCGAAGGTTTAAATGCATTTGATTTTCTAGGCAGGGAATTATTTGTGTAAGTCGTTCTGCTATTTTAGCCATTTGCTTATCAACATTTTCCAAAAAGTACATGTGATAATTTAAACCAAAAAGCCTAATATAACTCATATAACCAATATGCAAGGGTATTTCTTCTGGGAAGCAAAGCTTGTTACATAAAAAGAAGTGTCTAATTTAAAATGTGCCCATGGAGGGCCAGGTTAGGGATCAGGTCAGAAGCTGAGGGATGCTTGGCCTTCTCTGCAATAATGAAAACTGCTTGATGACAGGTTTACCTGTAACTGTTCAGCTGTCAGTCTGACTAGAACTTACATTGGCCCTGTACTGTGTTAACATTACTTTTAAGTTTCAGAGCACAGAGCGTTCCCAGAGTTACATTGTTTATGATGTGGAAATGGGCTTTTGAGCAAGAGATTCTGAACTGCATATTTTTTAAACCCCTGGTGCTGGTATATAGCAAGTTCTATCATTTAAGCTTCACTGTCTCACACACTGAGAAACATCTTGCTTCCAAACACTTTGTTAGAAGCCTTGCCAGATTCCCATTTGAACATATTAGGTAAATTAAGAAAATTATGGCAGTTTAGCTGCGTGTCAGTTGCATGAGCTGGTGCTTCTCCTTTTGATACTGCTGATGGTGAAATTATGGCTTTAGGTTTTTTGGGAGGGTGGAGGGGTAGATAAAAGACAGAAAGCAAGCTTCATTGATACATGACTTGACTGTTAATAAAAAGGAAGCAAGCCAAAAACTATGAGGCAGGTTCGCGAGTCTCTCTAGGGTACTCCTATGCTCCAGTGAGAAATCTGCCTTACTGGACTGCTCTCAGGATTCCTAAGGGATTACGGGAAAGAAAAACCTTCTTTTAAAGAAGGCTTGAAAAAAATAACCTAGTGCTTTTGAAGACATTAGATATTCTCATTTGATTTCCTTTCTACACAAATTCTCATTGAAAAGTAAATGATGTGAGTCATGGTAATTAAGAAATCCCAGTATAATTGCTGAATGCTTAGAATGCACTTATATCTTACAATTTTTCTTCTTCTATTTGAAGATTACATGTGAATAGATCTCTTCCTTTTTTAGATAAAGTTTTGTTGCACTCTTCAAGCACATGACCTGAAGATGTCAACACACTTCACTTGCTTTTATTTTTTTAGTTTCCCCAGAACACTCCACGGATTAGGTTACATGTGCTTTTCTTTTTAACAATGGAGAAAATGAAACACAGAATGACTGACAGGGAAGAAGTACATCACCTCTATACTTTTTTGCAATGATGTCATTGGGCAAGTCACTTGCACAATTTAAAGCGGTCTCAAGCCTTCTGCGTGGGACAGATCTGACCTACAAATTGTTGCTGCCCCTGCAGGAGTTAAGAGGAGTATAAAGATATATCTTCTGTCCTACATTATGGAAAACATGTTCCCCTCAACGCAAAGGCCCTAAAACTGACTATCCAATGTAGCTAATCCAGTTTACTTAGGAATCAAAAGTGCAGAAGAGACAGACTGAGATCCAGGAGCTGGTTCAGATGGTGATGTCCAGTATCCCTTCTTTGTTGCTCTTCTCTTGCTTTGGATCACACTTTGGATAAAGCAGTCTACAGAACAGTTTTGACAAGTTTTCCTGACAGGTCTCAAGTACTTGTCCCAGCTACAGCTAATACTACCACATTCTGAAATCAATCTTATTCATGCAAATAATAGAATACTGTTTTGTAACAGAGTGGGCAGAAAAAAACAACTTTCTCTGTCCCTCCTCGCAACTCAAAGTAGTAACTAAAAAACTGTGAAAGTAGTCCTGCCTGTTAACTGGATATTTAACAGAAGGAAAATCCATCTATGTACACTGTCAGTACAAGGCCAAATTCCTTCCAATTACCTTTTGCATCCATCCCTCAATGGGAAACTGAAATATGATGTGACTTTTTTTCATTATTAAAACAGACAATCAGAAAATTATAATTGCCCACAGGATCTAATGGGTAATCTTGGTGTAACCATTCAGCCAATAGTTGGCTTCTTTTTCTTTTGAGTTGAGAGCAGAAAATGGACAAGGAAGAATCCAAGAGAATCAGTATCTTCCTAATATATTGATTGTCACAGATCCAGTCCTACACCACCAGTAGCAATATTTTTTAATCAGCTCTATTTTAAATATATGCAGTAAAACTAATTATTCAAATGAAGTTTAAAAAGGACTATGAAGTCAGTATGCCCATCTCTAGGAGTGAAGTAATTACAGTGCCGTATAATATGAAGCTCAATATGAAGTTTGCTCTGTTTTCAAATGGTGTTCATCTGGTATTGTTTCAACAACTCACAAGGCACACAACTTTGTGGTTTTCACTTACCTTTGCCATAGCTGAATTACCAGTGGGAAAGTCCTTGAGAAAGAAATTTTCAACTACATCCCTTGCAAAGCAAGTCTGTTTGCACACAGGGCAGGAAAGGATACCTGAATTTAAAAAAAAAAAAAAAAAAAAGAACAAAACCACCACAAATAAAACAATGCACACCAAAAAATTATATAAATCACACTGAAGTATTGCTGCTTTTTTACATGACACAGACACACTTAGTTCCAGGAAACCAAAGCATTCTTCAAACCATAAGTTACTTGTGGCTAGATCTAATTCAATACAAGAAAAAGAAAGAAAAACAAATCAACATAATCCCTAAAAATACTCTATAGTTCCATTAACTTATTTCAATCAGATATCAATGATATCTGCATGTCCTAATTCCCATTAATTCATTAGGGCTTACAGCTTTGATAAAAACTGAGCTGCACCTGAAACTGTATTCTCTTGTTACAGATCTACTTGTGCTTTCTGATACTTGCTACAGTTCTAGACCAGCTTTACATTACCAGAGGTATTTCAAAGCATAAAAAACACATTGCCCAATACTAGTTTTACAGTGCAGCATGCTATCTATCCACATGAAGTGAAAGAGGAGTAACATGCCGCTAACAGAACCAATGTCAGAATAAAAGGATAAAAAAAAAGTCTAATAAATAAAAGTCAGAATTGCAAACCATCGATTACAACAAATCCACAGGTGGCAAAACGTGATCACCCCTAAAAAAAAAAGCAAAGCAAATCGAGCAGCAAAACCTGGCTCCACCTCCATTAGCTACTGAGTGCAACCGGGATGAACCTTAGTGTTTGCCTGCGCTGAGACCTAACAGTTCAAGGTGTCCATGACTGTGTATCTGCATTTTTGCACCTCTACTGTTCCATTCCTAGACTTCGTGGGCTAGGACCTACATTTTTCTAGAAGGTCTAGTGCTATTTTTTTTTTTTTTAAAGGAGTGTGCATGTTTCTGACCACATTTCTGTAAACTACCGTAGATGTGAATCCAGTCATTTAGAGATGGTGGTGGTGGTGTCAGTCTATTTTTACCTTATCTTATCATGTATTTTTTTTATCTACATTTTTCCATTCTGTTGAGAACAGAATTTCAGTGCTATGCTCACCTTGCCAAGTGATCTGTTTACGATAACTTAACAGCAGTATTTTCCATGACTAAATGATGCAAACTCACAGCAAGATTTTAAAAGCAAGATCAATGACAACTTTCTACTGGACTGACAATGTTCAATGTGCTCTATTCCTTAGCTAAATTTATGTTTTAATAAGGAGAGTGGCCTGAAGATTAATTAAATCTTAAGATGTCTATTACTGTTTGCATCAGACAATTATCAGAGACTCTCATGTTTTCCAGGTGCTTAGCACTACCTGCCCTTGGGACAGGGCTCCTGCAGTCCCTGGCCAGGTGCACAATTCTAACCCTGAATGTCTCCCATTTTCAGAAATAGCCCAACATGACATTGACAGAGACACAGGAACCCCAAACCCATCCGACATTACCACTTCTGACAAAAGCACTATGCAGTCAGATGCTTGGATATGTTCACTTTCATTCATAAATGTTTTGAAGAAACTTTGAGTTCTGTTATATTTCCTTTAAAGAGAACATCTTACTAAGAACCACTTCCATGAGGTTTGTGTCTTTTTTAGTCCAAATCTTGTTATAAAAGCAAAAGCATATTGTTTACTATTTTCTGAGGTTGCATTTACAACAGAACTGTGATTTGGGGGGCCAAGTAGCAGACTATGGTCTACCTCACACTTTTTTAACTGTGCATTTCATACAACACTAAGTGTTCAGGTAGATGTGAGAAGGAACAGGTAGTATCCACAGGTGCCTGTGCTACTCAGCTACAAGTCACCCCAGGGGAAACGCAAGCCATTGCCAATGCTTTGCTCATCTTCTGGGCATGTAACTTGAGTCTTATTTAAGTGTGTTCTGGTGGCAGGACTTACAAAGAGGCTAAAAATTAACCTGATAAAAATGCCTGTGATGGCAGAAAGCTGTAGAAGTCTTTTAAACTATTCCTGTACTTTACATCCTTAATATAAGGAGCACAGCTGAAAAGGTATCTTTTTACCTACAATATATGGGGTTATTCAGCCTGGAGAAGAGAAGGGCCCAGGACATCTTATTGAGGCCTTTCAATACTTAAAGGGGGCTTATGAGAAAGATGTGAACAAACTTTAGCAGGGCCTGTTGTGATAGGGCAGGGGGTAATGGTTTTAAACTAAAAGAGGATATATTTAGACTAGATACAAAGAAGAAATTTTTTACGAGGGTGGTGAAACACTGACACAGGTAGCCCAGAGAGGAACCTGCCCAGAGAGGTAGTAGATGTCCTATACCTGGAAACATTCAAGTTCAGGTTGGACAGGGCTCTGAGCAACCTGATCTGGTTGAAGAGGTCCCCGCTCATTGTAGGGGTGTTGGACTAGATGACCTTTAAAGGTCCCTTCCAACCCAAACCGTTCTATGATTCTATGAATATTTGTAGCTAATCACCTTCATAAGTTACACCCTAGGACAACACAATGCTTTTGTATTAGTCATAATGAAACCTCTCCATGCTTTCCCAAATTATGGTTGTGTGTATCTTTTAGATATCCATTAACAGCTCGGTTGTCTAGAGAAATGTTAAAACAGTAGGAGCACTGCAGTACCTAAGACAAGATGTGTTAAGACAGTGCCCTCCTACTCCTTGTAAATTGTGCATAATACAAGTACCAGTGAATTGCAGTGCTAATTCCTAGAAGGCAAAACAGTTTTCAAGTTTCCCTGTAAGCCCCTTACAAAGTGACACAGTTAAAATAGCAGCAGAAATAAAAAGACAAATACATTTTGATTGAAAAGCTAGGAAGCAAAGTACCTACTTTGCAAGCAGTTTCTCAAATAAGTCTCACGGGACATGCTCTAATTCTCAGTGCAGTCGATAGGAAACCATCTACTGACTTTACAGGGAATCGCCTCTAGCCCTTTGAGACTTTGAACCAGTTTCTTACTCCCATAACAGCATTGCCCAAGCAGTGCCAGTTCTTGATCTGGCTAATACAGAGAGAAAACCTCCATACTGAGACTACATAATATGCTGCAAATTGACCAAAGGGGAAACTATCAACAGGTTACTTTCTGAAGTAAGAAATGCATGACTCTCACAGTTATTTCTTCATCTCACAGTTATTTCTTCATCTATATGCCACGTGGGTGAGCACAGAGTCTTACACAAAACACTTCTGGAAACAGGTGCTGGGAAAGAAACAGTTACTGGGAAAGAAAGCAGTGCTCAGGACTTTGCCATAGCAAGGGCAATGTCTGCCTACACACCACAAAAGGTAATAAAAGTTAATATTGAAGTTATTATTTTATTACATTCCAACACTATTCAGTTAGTGCAGAATGTTAAATCAAATTATACCAATTGAATGATATTTAATACAACGCTCATGGCCTCAGGCACATTCATGTGAACTTTAAAAGAATGCATTAATTTGACAATGGGAAGAACCATCTTTTAAACATTTTTAAATGTATTTAAAGAAAACATCAATAATTTTCACTCTAAGAAAACATATATCATGCATGGATTTCAGATCTACACAAAAGCTCTTATTGAGAAATGCAGTGGTCTTAACAAATATGGAACAGTCATGATTTTGGAGGTAGATGACATTGCTGCTGATTAATATTAGGGGATATCTAAAAGTGATGACCCGGATGTTATGGGACAATTTTTTTCCCAGGTTTTGGATCCAAGTTATGCTACTGGAATCAGTGTTGTTCCAGACATACTCATAAAGTAGCACACAGCCAGGTCAGAGCTTTGTATTACACTCACTACCACAAACCATCAAAGTGTGTCTTAAATATCCAAGTACCTGTGAATTACAATGATTTCAAATTTGAAACTCTCTTGAGATGAACATAAGACATCTCATGTATAGCCCTCAGCTTAAAAAAAAAAAAAAAAATCAGAACAAGGAGCATAACAGTTAACAGGAAAAATAACGGGGACACCATGGCAATACCTTATTGGAAGTAGTCTCCTATTCATATGAGGACTAATCAGTAAGCACCTCCTTGCCCGTCTTAGTACTGAATTCTATATTTAAGACTTTATTAAAAGCACAGGAGACGGATTTGTATCTTGCTAAAAGAGGGATTCCCTGAACGTGGTAGCTTCGAAGATCATACTTGTTCAGCTAATTGGGCTTCTTATTTGATTCCTTTTCCATTTAGTAAAAACCTCTGCTCCCTGGAAGTGCCCAACCTTTTTCAGTATAAATTCCCAAAAGAATCTAACGACAGCTTGGCATAATAAATACACTACAGAATGGTTTGTAAAGCAATTACCCTGAAATTAAGCAAATCTTATGTACATATTTACAATAGCCACAAGCAGCAGGTACTTCAGCAACACAAAGCAAGCGCACTATGCTGTGCTCACACTCAGAGTGCAAATCACCAGTGAAGTACAATTTCCTAGAAACCCCTTACCTGTCCTCTGGATAAACACTCACTTAAAGAGCTACACACAAAGTCACCTGTGTGGAGGAGCAGTTAGTTATTAAGCAGAACTGCGCACACAGTGCACTCCCTGTAATCAGGCTCTGCCGTATTGCAGACCGAAGTGGCTACACCTCTCACAGACTATCTGGGGCTGCTCCCCCATCTTCAGTCAGAAATGCTGAAAAAACAGCAGGGCAGAAAGATGTACTGGGCCACTACAAGCTGTATATTATTTTTTCCTCTTGCCCTTGTCTCTCAGATTCATTCAGGGTGCTGTAAACTTGCCTTGGTTGCATTTTTCCTGAAGTGGTGGAATAACAATCCCATAGTGAGAATGAATAGCACCATCCTACTTGCCTTCTTGTCTGGGTCTTCTCTCAGTCCTCAGAGTAACCTGGAGCAAGCGTGCAGATCAAAACAGAAGGGTTTTTCCAGATCCAGGTAGCAGCAGGTCTCATAACACCATTCACTCCCACGGCACATTTTGCAGCCTGTTCCCTAAATATTTTTCTTGCCTTCCTACCTTACCACTGCCTCTAAAGAACATTGTTAATTTGTTTTAAGAACCTGTACTTTGTAGACAGCTCATTTAAATATATCATTACTACAGCAGTGTGGGTGAAGGGAAGAGTAGTCAGAAGCCCTAGAGACTCAGTGTTTGTACGTATGAGAATGATGCAATTTCTGGATCCAAATAGCAATTCAACATGGAATTACAGGATTCAAACAACAGTTAACATGTTAAGAGATAAGGAGCCAAATTCAACTATGGTGCAATTGTGATGCCCAAATGAAGTCCATTATGCTTATCAAAACCTATAGAAGTAGCAAAAATCTAAGAGAGCTGTTGACATACTCTATTTTTGTTTCAAAATTATACTGGTAGGAAGGAGGTAGGAACATTTGCATAAATTATTTTTTAGAAGTTCATTAACTCCTGCTGTTTATCATTAGAAATCATTTGTGACATCACATTTCAATGCTAAAGAGATGACTATGAATTTAAAAAGGCTAGCAATGATCCTAATGTTGGATTTAAGCCCTGTTTCATTGCGATATGCAGAATATAACCTTATTTCAGAATTATATGCAGAATAAACCACATACAAGCTATTCTCAGTATATTTGAGTTATCAGCTCATACTGAACAATCACTGACGACCACATTGTATTGAACTCCCTTGTATTGTATTGAGACTCCCATAAAGTTCATCACATGAAGGATGTGGAGGAATAGTCCTACACCTACATCCTTCCAGGGCTCCACTACTCCTTTAACTACCATCCATAGTAGGATAATGCACCTGAACACCACCACAAGTCACCAGCACTAGAAAGCAACATCCGTACAGACATATCTCTGTGTGTGTGTTATGTTTATATACACACATCTCTGAGCTCTGAAAAGCTTCAGCAGAAGATGTTTACTTTGCTGAATTGGTTTGCAGCCTTTTTTCATAAACCATGTGTTTATTGCCGCTCTTACACTCCCATCAGCAATAGTAATGCGACAGCGGGTTGAGGAAAATGGAAATTCAAGGGCAGTGGATCCAGCAGTCAGACACAGTCACCCAGTCTGGACACTCCAACCCCACACCTGGGATATCCAAAATCAGATTTCAGGAAAACAAGAAGGTTTAGCCATATACTGTTCAAGCCCTAGTTCCCCGCTGTCAGGTATCTCACATCCCACAGCACTTTCATTTCTGTTAATGAAAGTTGCCACATTGCATCGGACCCAGGGAATAGTAAACAGACATGAAGGTAGTGACCCTCATACAGAGTGTTCCTTTGCAATAAAGAAAGAACTGAAATTTCTGAGAGCCCTCAAGTTTTTACTCCACTTATATTGTAGCAATCTAATTTGTAAGTGACATAGCTGTGGATAATTTGCAGAAATCATCTCTGAAAGCGCCTACTCTAATCTCTGCACCACATATGGAAACGGAGTACAAAGACCTTTTGAACATCAAAAGCCACAGCTCACAGTTTTGTTTCAAGGTCTTCCAGTCTGGTCAGGTTTAAACATAAAGAACCCTCAAGCTGGTTGTCTCTGAAATAAATCAATGCAGATAATTAACCTACTATTATCATGAGAATTGATTAGCATAAAGAAACAAACAGTGAAGCTATCACACACATCACATTTATATTTGCTGTCCACATGTTGCACCTATTCCTCCACTCTTTTTCCTCCAGCGGCCATCAGAATAATTATTCTCAGAGCGCATTAGCTACAGCTCAAGCTGCAGGCATAATTACACTTCCTTGGAGACCCAATTATAGGTTATAGGAAACAGTTCTGAAGACAACTTCCCACTCTATAGCTTCATATTTATATAACTAGACCCCCCCATTGTTTCACTTGCTTTTTGGATCTGGCAGCTGAACAGCAGAGTAAGAAAGGCTGAGTAACTTTAAATCCATTTTAAGATGATTAAATACATACATTACGAACAGTTTCCTCTTTGGAACTACCCTTTTACTTCCCTTTTTAGAAATAGACCATGTATTTGTTGTTAAGTGGATCTAATTATAGCAAATGGGTATTCAGAATTAATAGATGTAATGTATTGCATCACTTGACTTATATGATTGCATCAAAACAAGGTTATCTGGGTCCTGGAGATATAACAGCTCTTCCACCAAGGCAGCCAAACCATACTCCGCTGTAAGTCTACATAGGGTTTAAAGAACTCTACAGATGTGCATTTTTTTATTATTTTTTTTACCTTCAGACTAGTACAAGATGAGGCATTGTGTGTTGACACCTGGAGTCTCCTTACGCCAGTACACCATACTTCTCATGCCAAAACATCAAACTGAAAATAAACCCAGAGCCAAAGGAGTCCTAGAGCTCAACCTTTTTCTTGAAATAACCCCCCCGCAAGATATCCCTGAACACATTAAATGCAAGTGTGACCAACGCTTGGCTGAGTTTTGGATGTGCCTCGCTAACAAGCATTCACAATTAAGGATCCATGGTTATATATAGCACTTACCTTACAAGCTAGAGAAAACTGTATTTTCAGCTGGAAATCATAAAAAGCAGCAAGTGGACATCTGTCAATAGTTGAAGTCAAATTTGTTCTCTTTAATACTCTGTTTTCTCTAAGTTTTATCTTATCAATTTGCATTTCTCTAATACATAACCCTGTCACATTTCTTGGCATTTAAGTGGGGATCTCAGACCCTCTCTTGCATGTGGGAAGCAAACATAATTCAAGTGTGGACAGTTTTTGACTTATGCACAGAATGTAGACAGAAATTATGCAGTCACTTTCCATGATTTTTGTTATCCAACCTAGAGAAGCACAAAAGGGCAAAGCACATTTTTAAAACAGAATTTCAGAAAAAATAGCTCAACACAAAAGTTCAATACAAAAACATGATACAATTAAATCCACCACTTCCCAAATCGATTTACAAAGCTGAGCAACTACTAATCACATTTTACAAACATAAAGCGTAACTTACAGGTTAGACAAATTACCCAGTTCACTCACAAAATATAAATACCAGGGCTTAATGTCAGCTAGCAGAAATCCGCAAGGTGTTCCAGTACATCTTTCCTCATCTACCCTGTTCTCAAGGGTCTAAACTGAGATTGAGCGGTGATTAACTGTGATGTTTATTTTTTTAAGAAAATAAAAAACAAAAAACAAACCAACCCTGGCGCTGAGACAGTCTCGGAAAAACATGAACTTGTCACAAAAATCCACCTCCACTGGTCCTCATTTAGCTGCTTTTGAAATTAACATATTGGTGATATTTAAAGCACTAAAACAATTTAAATCATTGAACACCTTATGGAGAGGAAGATTTGCAAATAAAGGGTAATTTATTTTGGCAACCACCTCCAATTCAGAAAGGAGGGATAAGCACAGGAACCTGGATGAATTTGGTTTTGAATGTTTTGAGAACTCAGTGATAAAGAGACAGACCCAAGAAACCAAGGCAGCGTGCAAGAACCAATTTTGTATTTTTTTCACATTGTCCTGTGAGTGGCAATTCACATGGGCAGGAGCCTGGGAAAGTCCTCATCTGAGAAATTTTCATCTCAGGAAATGGGGGAATTTTCTCTCTCTTTTTCTTATCCAATCCCACTCTATGAAATTACTCCTTCCTATGCACTAAACAGACTGGAAGAACACAACATGCAGATCTGCAGAGGAAAAAAATGTGGATTCTCTGTGACATGAAGGGAGGCAATAAATTTTCTTTTTCCGCTCAAATTACTGCCAAACTCTCAGTTCTGACAGCTCTGAATAAGTTCTGATGTATATGCAACTTTTCCATAAGAGCTCTAACTATCTCAGAGCTTTCATTCATGAGTCATCTTAAACACATACAAGTATAAAAGTAAGTTTCCAACATCAACCCCCATCAAATATCAGGACCACTTACCTTCATCTTCTCAGCAATCTTAATACAACAACAATAAACTAGAAAAGAGCTTTATGTTAGTATAGTACTATTTATAGTAAAGCATACTGAAAACCACAAATTCAAGTATGCTTTTGCAGCAAATATCAGATTGACTTCACTTGGAAATACAATCACTTTTTCCATTCTTACATTTTGCTTAAAGAATTCACAGTGAGTAAGGAACGTATTTATCTTACAGGCAATATTTCATGTTTACTCAGCTAAAATGATCTAGCACTTGTATTTACAGTTTATCATTGGCACTTATATATGATTATACTTAAAGATAACACTGAAAATTGAATTGGCATTGTACTGCCTGGATTTCAGCAATCAGTGGAGATAAGACAAGCAACATTCAGCATCATGCCACCAGAAGATCTCACAAATTTATCCTGGCTGGCCTATGGTGGTTGCAGTTTCAACCATTGACTGAAATAAGACACACAGATGTTTTGATTTTCCTTCTCTCCTTGCTCATATGTTAACTGAGTCTCTGCACCTGGTGTCTCACTTTATTTACGGGGTCTTTACCACTCATTATTTGTTTTCTCTGATCTTGTTCTTTCCCGTAGAAGTTCCTTATCGACAAGAGAATGAGGAAGTAAACAGAGAAACTTCAAGAATACAGAAATAAAATAGAATTTGTTCCAATATGCTATAGATAAATAATTCCCAATCCAGTCAGGAGATTGAAGAAATATCTAATATTTTAACAACTTATGAGAACCTCTAGCTGCACTTCATCCAAGATCACTAAGTGGTATAAATTCACTTTTCCACTTGGCAAACAGAAACACAGAGGAGAGAGGAATGGCTTAGATGCCAAATGAGGATACATAAAAAATAGTGGAGTAGTTGTCTTCAACATCTTATTATAAAGTAGATCCCTCAAATTTATGCCCACTATAACTGGGCATTAAAAACTTTAAGGAGACATTTACTTGAAATGGCTGCTTTATTCTCTTTGTCTTCTCCCACCTTTATATCTTTTTCTGTCTGCACCCTTTCTCCTTTGCCATTAAGTCGCTCCCTTTATCTTTTGTGTTTTGCTAGCCTCTCAATAGTGATCTCCTAGCACCGTTTCCATTTGTTCTCAATCCTGAACTTGTCTTGTTTGTTATCTTGCCAATTCAGATTACCATCACCTCAGGGAAGGTATTGTCTCTGTCTACATGGTTCTAAAATCTGCTATGGAAGAGATAATAAGCAATGCCTCTTATCTAAAGTTCAAAGCCTGTGAAAATATAAGTAATCTACATGCCTTTGCTCTTCTTATAAATTAGTAATGAGTCTGGAATACTTCCCCATGGCAATTAAGACTCATACAGTTAAAATGACTGTATTCTGTGATCTAAGTCCTGTCTTATTCAAAAAAGTTACGTATTTTCTGTTAACATCACTACCAAAAACTGTACAAATAACTTCAGGATTTCAAAAGCCACAGTCACAAAATGCTTCTCACCCTCACTAGTTTACTCAGCTTGTTAGGGTGAGTTACAGCATAGCCTACAGTCAGAAGGGATAGATAGAGAGAAACCACATTTACAATGAGATAAAAGGAAGAGTTTCAGTGCGCCACAATACACATATTCTAATAAAAATTACTATGACCCCTGTTAAGAACAAAGAACCGGATGTTTTTAGGTTTGTGTTGATGTTGGGGGGGGGGGGCACAGGAGGGGAAGAGAAGGAAGAATAAAACTATCACCACAAGCAGTACCATAGCAAGGTCTAACTTGTCCAAAAGACTGGATAAAGATGTAGCCTAGAAACTACCTTGCAGCATTTATTCATTTATTAAACTAAGCAAATCAAATATTCATAATGTCACGCTTGGTAACTGAAACTTAGTCCATTCTGGAAAATGTTAAACGTTGCCTGACTCTGTCATTTCTCTTCAAAACATTGCTGTTGGGTGAAAACATAACGTAGGAGGCTTGTTCCCAGTCCACCCTCTACTCATACAAGTCTTGAGTCTCCTAGTTTATTCTTTTAATGTAGTGCTATAAAGGAATAGGCTACAAAAAGTACTTCTCAATCCATCTATTTTTATAATACTGTGACACAAAGAACAAAAGCCAGAGATTCTTAAACATTACCTTCGTAGAGAACTTCATACTCAGTGGGAATACAGCTATATCCTTGAATCAAATCTGGAAGACAGTCCTTACAGAAGGAATGAAGGCAAGGGAGCATTCTGGGGTCTCTCCTCTGCAAGTCCCATTTGCACACCAAACAATTCCTCAGCAGATCCAGGGTCTCCATTTCTGCTGGCTGAAGTTTGACATCAAAAACATGAAGAGTCACAAAATGGCTCATGACAATCCCTTCACTTAACAAAACACTTGATCGCTCAAGCGCACGCTAGAAGCCAACAGCAGGATGCACGTTCTCAGAAGCAACACTTATTTAGTCCTTGTGAAGAAAGAGGAAGTTCCTTGCAGCTGAAAATCACATACCTGCTTTACTAAAAAGAATATCTTTGCATATTGTTGTGCAGGAAAGTGTGGTTTAAGGTTTACAAACCATGACCCCACTATCTCTCTATAGTACTTACAACTTCTGTAAAAACTGAAGTAATCTGTTCTATTGATCTACTTACAAAGCTGTTACCAGGCTGAATTGTCACACACTGTACATTTCCTGCTAGAAGCACTGAAATCGTGCAATAAAAGAGACGATGTTCTCTGACTGCTTTTACAATTTCACCTCAGTATTTTATAGTTTTCAGGTAAAGCAAATAATAAGCATAAGTGATCATACATCCACCATTTCAGCAATGCATGTTAGAAAGCTGCCTTGATAAATGTACAGCATCTTCTGCAAATCTTCTTTATAGAAATTTAATAAAATGCACTTTGCAGTAATAGAATTTCAGCTGTCAAGATGACCACAGATCAAATTATAGACCAAACCTGAGCTTCCCATAAGCAGGACAGTGTCCCTCCTGGCAACCTAAGCTCCCCAAAGTAAATTGAGAGTTTTGCAGTTCACCAGTTCATCTTCCATCCTGGATTCTGAGATTTTGAGAGATGTTGATCAGATATAGCCTCCAAAGCGAAACTTTTGCAAGTCGCATCAGAGAAGAAAAAGCAAATACAGCTTGTTGTCCCCTGGAATCACCCTTCCAGTTGACCAAACCTCCTGAGGTCCCACGTAACTGCCCATTGCCTTGGCATGGTGGCCTTGCTACCAGCAGTGCATAACTTGCAGCTACGATCTTCAGATTTCCCCAGCACAGAAGAGCAGCAGCTGTAATCTTAGGGTTATGTATTCTCTTGGGGGATTCTGTCCCAGGCAGATTCTAGTGGAAACAATTAGTAAGCAGGTCTGGGGTTTTTTTTCTACAATGCAAAAAAAATTTATGAATGTATCAGAAATTTACAACCAGGAATTTTTAAAGTGTTGCATCCTGAAGTCATTGCTATTTAAAATATTTTAGAAAAAAATGCACCATATGTCTGCACCATGTTTCATATCCAAGACCCATTCTAGGAACAAATGAAAATAGGTAGATACCCACCAACTTTACTGAATTCACTTAGACAAATTCAAACCTACCACTAAAACTTATGATTGCAATTTCAAAACTAGAGGTCCCTTTAGAAATGAGCTGTGGTCATTGTACCTGTGGTTTAACTAATGAACATTACATCAGTGCTCATATTTTACAGTGCATCTTCATCAACCGTCTTTCAGAGGCAAATGTCATTAGAGCAGCACAGCTTTTCAGCTCACTCCATCTCTATTGTTTCCTGCAAGAACTGTTGCTAAGACAAACCAACACCTACAAAAACATGTAATTTTTGCTGTAGGAAGTTGAGGTCTCAGACTACCGCATTGTTTAGACAGAGAAACCACAGCCCAGGACTAAAGCATCCATGCACAGAGAATCGATGCAAACAAAGCCTGATACTGGGAAATGCTGTATCACCATAAAGTCCGAACTTGTGGCTGAATAAGCAGAAGCAGTTTGTCATACATTTTAATTTATGCTTTTTGCATAATGTATGAAACTATGTACGATTTTTTTGGTAGGACAGGGAAGGAAGAGGGTGATAAAAAGTGTTTAAAATTTCCTGCTGAGACAGGTATGCATATCAGCAGTCAGGCAGCTACATTACCAGTGACTTGGCTACACTTGGTGGAAACACCAAGCCCAGCAGTAGCAATTACAAAGAAAATTAACTTAATTGCATTTGGAGACGTCTGGTGAGGGTAATGAGGCAGGACACAGGACATGGAGAGCTGGGGAGGCAGCTAGCAGGCTGAGCCACACCTGGAAGGGGAAGGAAAGTGCTGGACTTTCGGTGTGTCAGCCCAGAGGAGGGGAAAGGGAAGGCACTGTGCTGGGGGGCTGCCTCAGGAGCAAAGGATCAGTCATGGCCTCGGGAAGGACATGGCCACCCCAACAAACTGAACAGAAGCATCCAGATATCACAAGGCTGGAACTTCCAGTAAAGCATTAATACGCTTCATACAAGAGAAATTTGTGATGATACACTCCCATAACTTTATCATTTCTGTATTTCAGGGATAAACTCTCTATGCAAGTCTTTCAATTTCCTGTGTTCCTTTCTTTCAGATTTAGTTAAATGATTTATTTTTTTTTGTATCTTTGTCCCTCCATTAAATGTGGATGTTGCTACATGATGCTCATTCCAGCATTTTAAAATAACGTCAACTTTACCAGTTTTGTGTATAATTGCTTCACTAGCAGTACTGTAAATTGCCAAGAATTTGGAATGGAAAACATCAAATGAAAATATCCCCATGTACCAAAGCATGTTTATCAGTTTAAAAAAACAAACAAAAAGCACACAAAAACCCCACCAACAAACAAAAAAACCTCCACCAGCCAAACTAGTAAAAATTAAGAGACTTTACATTCAAAAAGTTAGATGCTCTTCATTAGCTTCCTAATTTCTCCCGGTTTTATATAGGAAAATCCTTTATTTGGACATCGTGGACAGCCACCCTGGGGGTTTCCTTCCAGCCCTTACAGGCGGTCCTTCTTCAGCCGCTAAACGCAGTCTGTTTGTGGTTACTCAGCCCCCTCACAGCTCGGAAATACCCCCCGAGAAGCGGCGGGACGGCCGGCAGCCAGCAGAGCCTGCCCGAGCCCCCCTCAAAACCAGTTCGGCGCGCAGAGCCCAGACGCAAGCAACCGCCCCAGCCGTGCTGCGCCGCCCGCCGCCCTGAGGCAGCACAGCTCCCTGGGGCCGCTGGCTGTGAGGGGAGGCCGCGCGCCCAACGGCACGCCCCGCGCGCCCAACGGCACGCCCCGCGCGCCCAACGGCACGCCCCGCGCGCCCAACGGCACGCCCCGCGCGCCCAACGGCACGCCCCGCGCGCCCAACGGCACGCCCCGCGCGCCCAACGGCACGCCCCGCGCGCCCAACGGCACGCCCCGCGCGCCCAACGGCACGCCCCGCGCGCCCAACGGCCATGAGCGACAGCTGACAGCTGGGGGGGGGCGGGACTAAGGACCCGCCAGCCGGGCTCGGGGCGGGGCAGGCACTACGTCATCGGAAGCGACCTCCACGCGATGACGCCGGGCGCAGGACGCTGTTGCCATGGCGAGGGGCAGGCGGGCTGGCGCCGCTCCCCTCAGCGCTCGGCAGGGCCAGCCGCGGCCAGTGCCGCCTTCCCCGGCACGGACCCTGCCGGCAGCCGCCCCTGCTTGCTGGAGAGGCCGACGGGTGCCCGAGCGGGCTGCGCCAGACCGCACGGCAGGAGTGGCCCAGGCCCTACCCCTGGGAGTCAGCTGGGAAAGGAGCCGTGTGGAAACATAACTCGATAAACAGCTCAACCCCAACCCCAAAGTTCGGTTTATCCCTCCAGACGGTTATTTCGGGAGTTAGCGCAAGGCACAGGCAGCCGCTAAGGAGGAAGCCCTGTTCCAGGCACAAGATAGGTATGTAGGGGCGAGGCTCAGCTATGCAAAAACCCCAAACCCCTCACAAAACACCCAAGCCCCTCTTCAGCGGAGCAGAGATCAATTGGTAGAGCCGGCGGGCTTCACATGAAGAACTTTTTGCACTCAAAAGGCAGACTATGAATGATTCTATGATACAATATATGGAAGAACTACTTAAGACACAAAATACCGAAGAATTGAGAGTGGTGTCTGCTATGTGTGTCATTGAGCTACTGTCACTTGCCTGTTGTCATGTGTGCACAGGGTACTTCAGTGTAAATGCAGCTTTTCACTGGCTTTACGACCTGGTCAGCGATCACTGACATGAGGTAGTAACAACGTTCCTTATTTTGCGCTGCCATGCAACTTGCCTTTGAGGATTGAAATGTTTTAGCTTTGGCAGTAGGTAAATAGCACCTCGTCTTAGGAAACAGCAGTCCCAGCAGTCAATGAGATAAAGTTCACATACTTTTACCTCAGTATTTTACAAACTGTTTAAGTTATAGTTCTTCACAACTAGCAGTACCACTGGCTAACCTGAACTATTTTAGCAAAGCAATGCCTAAGAGACTCTAAATTTAATTATTGCCAAACACTAGGTTAGTTCATTACCTAAGATCCTATCACACATACCAGAAGCTAATTCACAACTATTACCAATAATTCAAGACTTCTAGCAGTGAGTACAAAAATAAGTGACAGTGTCTATATCCTCTTGGTCTAACACTTAAAACAAGAGCTAACTCACTAGCTTTAAGGAATTGTTTGATTTTTACTATTAGAAGAAGATTCTGCTTTGGTATGCAATCAAGCCTTGCATTGGCAACCGAAGTCCTATTTTGATGTTATAACTAAGTAACCCATATTTTATGTAGTCATTTTAAGCCAAGTACATCAGAAATACATACAGTGCGGTTATAGAGCTGCGCCATGGCTTTATACTATCTGCAAGGAAGACGGAAGGTAGCTGGCAGCATCTCTGTCCCACACATGGTCACTTCAGGCTTTGTGTACCCTACTTGAGGAGGGTACTGATGGCAAAACTTAATGAAGTTACTGTATTAGTTCAATAAAGCAAGTTTCAGTACGTTACTGCTATTACTAACCCTTAAAGCACACCAACTTGGAATTGCCATCTGTCAGTCCAGTAACACTGACAAAAAGCTTTAAAAGCTTTTAGCCTAACCCTGTCTGTCCACCAGCTATTCTGCCACAATAAGCAAAAAGGACACCATGCTGCTTGCTACATTTGCTATGAATCAGTGAAATTCAGAATTAGTATGTGCAGAAGCAATTTTGTCCTGTGGTGAAACAAGTCAGACTAATCTCAAAGAAATCTGATGCCTTCACAAGCTGTGGTCTAGCAAAGAGATTGCAAAAGCATAGTGTTATACTATCAATGAATCATAGAATTGCCAAGGTTGGAAGGGACCTTTCAGATCATCGAGTACAGCCATCAACCTAACACTGACAAAGGCCATCACTAAACCATGTTGCTAAGCTCATCTATCCATCTCTTCAATACCGTATACTATAGATGACTACGAGCCTCATGTTCTGATGAATACAGGATGCAAACACCCCAGCTGGTACCCAGTACTACATCAGTAGTTTCTAAAAAGCACATGGTTTAAAACGTTCTGCGTTTTGGACATTGACTGCGATCAGAAGCTGGGCAGCTGTCATCCATTTAGCAGCGGTTGAAGTACTGGAGGGACAAATGCAACAGTTCTAGTTTAGAAAGACCTTTCATTAACAGTACCACAAAAAAGCAAAGAATTTAACCACATTGTTGAACTAAATTCAAAATATATCTTATTTTATGCATAATGCCGATAAACATTGAGGTACAGCTGCTGTTAGCTGCGAAGAGGCAGCCCACACAGCACTATTCTGCTCAAAAGCTGGTATATTACTTGCAAGAAAGCTGCGTACTAGGCAGACATTCAGTGCCAGCAGAAACCTGCTTGAAGAGCTTCTCATGACGCAAGTCTGGCAATAACAAGGAAGAAACTTTTGTTTCCTCGCAGCTATTTCAGCTCTTCCTATCTGTCCCCCACTGTTCCCAGGGATTTCCCCTTCATTCCCATCTATACCCCACCTTAGTCAAAGTGGGACTAG
The DNA here is from genome assembly GCF_964106895.1 of Numenius arquata. Classification (NCBI taxonomy): domain Eukaryota; kingdom Metazoa; phylum Chordata; class Aves; order Charadriiformes; family Scolopacidae; genus Numenius; species Numenius arquata. Next base: position 21,125,773 of record NC_133581.1, read on the forward strand.
AACTGTTTCGCTATCCCAAAGCCTACTGATTGCAAAGCTTACTGACAGCAATTTCCTATACCAAGTCTCTTTCACACAACAATTTCTGGTATACTACTACCCACTTTGCATTGTTCCATTGCAGTTCTTCATCCAGGCTCATGCCGTTTCACCCCCCAAGGCCAAGGCAGTATCCCCACAGATTTCAGCTAGATGTCGTTTTAGTGTACACCCCACCCTGCACAAATACAGGAAAAACCTATCTATTTTGCTAACCCATAAAGACCAAAGAATGAGATACTTGTACATGCCAAATGCTGGACACTGTAGCCAAGTGATTTCAAAAGACAAAACAGCAGTCAAACCACTAATCAAAAACTACCAGAAATAACTAAGCAGACAAGACTTCAGTGTGAACAGTGTCTGGACAAGTCAGGAAAAAAAAAAAAAATCAGAAAATTCCATTAATCAGGACATTTTACATATTGTCTTTATTCAAAAAATTTGAATAAAACAAAGGCTTTTATGCCACAAGCACACAGGCACCTCCAACTTCTTTGATCTTCTCCTCTGCTCTTCTACTGAAGAACTTCGCTTTCACAATTACAGGCTGCTTGGGCAGCTTCCCCTTGCCCAAGACTTTGTAGTAGCCCTAAAAAGATTTAAAAAAATAAAATGGTTTAGTGTTTGTAATCAGCTTGCACGCTTCTACATTCAGACCTGTCTTTTAGCATACACCAAATACAACAAAAACTGCGATCACCATGACCTCATTCACTGCTTGTCTCCAAGATAAAATTGGTACGAATGAAAGAAAAAAATACCCTGCACGATTCTGTGGAGTTGCATTTGTTCAGAGAAAAAGTGGAAACCATAAACTGAACCTTTCCTGTAATTCAGAAGATGGATTATTTTCACCTATAATCCATATTCAGAAATCACCGTGAAATCTGGTAAAGAAGTCAACAACCTTCTCCCACTTTTCCAAAGGAGAGCAGGTGGCTGCACTTCCAAGACTATCTACTACCCAGTGACTTCTGGTCGATGCTCTTCACCTGCAGGACATCCTGGTGCTTCTGAATAGAGCAGAGGACTCTTCTGCACATCTTAAATGTACAACTGAAACTTTTGCAAGCTTTCACAGCAGTAGCTGTTCTCTACCATAGAATCCTCTCATCTCATTCATGTCCTTTACATTGAAGGGACAGTCATGGCACCAGGTCCATTAATACTACAGCCGTTAAAAGTCATCACTTCTTACAAAAAGTGGCATAACTGGCAAACAGAGGAATCTTAATTTGGGACACAGAACATTCTCCCTTGTCAGACAAGTTAAGTGTTGCTGATTCGGTGGCTGGCTGAGACATGAAACATCACAGCCAGTGAATATGGATCAGACTTTTATGTCCGAGAACTATAGCACACCAAGACAATCCAACATGTTAAGATGTGACTCTAGTCTCGACATTAGAAAAGTGACTTTATATAAATGAGAATATTTCTACCATGTTTTTATACATGTTTTCAGTAATATTTTAAACAAGTGATCTATCACCACCCTCCAAAATTAGGGAAGTCCCTGTCCACAATCACACACAAGTATGAGAAAAAGTTCTTTCAGAAAAAAACCAGCGTAAGTACTTCTGTAACTACTTACATGCCAAGGTATTTGTGCTGAGAAGTTCACAAATATTCAAGCCCTGTAGCTTATCTGCAATTCACCATTTTGCTACTGGCATATACAAAGCTAAGTTACACATGAAGTGACCAGGAACTACAAGTTTGAGCATGAGCAGAAACTTACTGAGCGCACAACATCAATGACTGGGGCCAGTCCAGCCTCGTTTTTTGCATAATTGAGCCTTGTCTGTTCACTGACAAGCGTCCATAGTTTATCCAAATTGACAGTAGGACAGAACTTTTGGTTTCTCTTCAAGTGATAATGTCTCATGCCTACTTTTCCAAAGTAACCAGGGTGACTGTGAAAGAAACACATTCCTCATTAGATCACATTTTTAATCGTCTTAAACAGGTAGGATTACAAACCAACACCAGAACAAACATCTTACTCGATCAAAGTAATTAAAATTTCACATTATACCTTTACTAATATTAATACATGTAGTATTTAAGTGTAATACTCATTAGTATCCAAGTGAAGGATATTTTCTCCTGAAGTGTTTGTTCTCCTTATTTTCCCTTGAACTCACGACTCAGTCCCCCTGACTGGTGAGGCTGGCCCAGCCCTCTATTGCCAAAGCAACCCCAACTCCATGAACCCAGAGAGAACTGCACTGCCCGAGGACTGTCACTAACCTGGTGACTGACTGAGTCAAGAACGGTCACAGCCAGTGAATATAGATTAGTGGTTACTATCCGAGTACTCTAGCACACCAGGACAACAGGCAGTGTCCAGATGTGACTCTAGTCTCGGCAATAAGTACAGACAACATCCCTTACTTTTACAGTATGCAGCTAAATAGGATGCAGTTTGGATTTAACCTTCTGAATATACATAATAACTTGTGTGTGCATCGTTTAGGAAGGACCACATTGTAACAGGCAAGGTTGGTCAAGTGTACTGAATGCTGTATTGAACTCTTACAAATACACAGTTTAAGTGAAAAACTCTTTGATTTTAGGGTAAATGGGGACGTAAGTTGACTGTAGCTATAATACCACACTTCACATTAGAAGGAAAAATACATAGGATTGTAGGAAATTTTGTTAGTTGTTTCTACTTCACGAACACACGTTTTGGTAGTATATATTTAAAATATTAGCTTACTATTTATCAAAGTTAATCCTGTGATGGTGCAAACCACCAGCATTACCACGCCCTCCAGGATGTTTCCTGTGTTTGCCTGAAAAGAAAAATTTAAGTTTGTTACACTAAGAATATTACACATAATACATGAGCTGAGAGGTATGTTCAACGTCAATTTGAGCTAATTATTCTGATTCTATCCCCTCTTCTGTGTTAATTCAGTGAGATGAGCTAACTATAAAATAATCCTACAGGTGTAAAAAAAACTATCGCATACCTCTGGTCAGCTTAGAGGAGCACAAGACACCAGCGCTAGCACAAATGGTAGAAATGGTAGAAAAGGTAGGAAGGGCCAAAGAGTTACAAAGGACACAGCACTGCCCCATAAGCTTAACGTGTCACACAACCAGTACATATCGCCTGACCTACTGCCGTTACAAATCCAGTGAAGTCTAAAAGAACATACAAAACTTCAGCTCAGCCCCCACAGGGCGCGCAGTGCCCACGCATAGTGGCATTTTTCTGCGACCCGAGCACAGCAGCATCCCCCGAGTACCGGGGAGGTGCCGCCGGGCACGCACTGACTGAGGGACCTCAGCCCACCAGCGGCCGCCCCCCCACTCACCAACGCGGCCGTGGCCGTGGCTAACGTGCCCTCTCAGCTTCCGGGTCTTCCTTAGTCTGGAAGGCTGCAGGAGAACGAGAGAGCAGCTATGAGCAGAAAGGGCGGCCAGAGGCAGGACTACCACCCGCCCTCCTCCGGGGCCGCCGCTCCGACACCGCGCTCCCCTCGGCGGCCACGCAGCCGGGCGCCATTGCGGCCCGGGCCCTCCGAGGGCAGGCCCGAACGGCCTCACCGCACCCTGGGCAGGCCGCGGGCTCGGAGAAGCGACTTCCCCTCCACCCCCACCACTACTCCCCAGCCCCCATTCCACCGCGAGAGCGAAGGGCGGCGGCCGCAGGGCCCCCCACCCCGGCCCCGGCAGCAGCCCCCAGCACCCACCATCTTGTCGGCGTGCGCGAAGGAAGAGAAAGAGCGCAGCCCTCGCGAGACCGGGGAAAGGCACGGCGGGGGCGGGGCCGAATGAGGCTTCACGGTGGCGCTCGGAGCGGGGCCGGAGTCTCGCGAGATCCGGTGCGGGGAGAGGGCGGCGGTTCGCCGGCGGGACGGCGGTACCGGCTGTGAGGGGCGGGGGGGAACCCGCCCGGCGGGTTCCTTTAAAGGAGAGCGGAGTCGCGCTGGTGAGACAGGCGCCGGTGGCCCGGTCGCGGCAAGCTGAATCCTCGTCTTCCTGACAGGACACACCGGTCTGGGCTGCTGCCGGCGCCCCGCCAGGCCTCTGGGTCGGCCTACCCTGCCCTGGCGAGGGAAGAGGAGCATTTCTGGACCGCGGCCCCCACCAGGGGGGTGAATGTAGCAGGCAGACAGCGTTAAGCACCGCCCAGTCTTAATTACAGACTCAACTTGCCTTCTCTTCCCTCCATGATCTGTAGCAAAAGCAGGATTTTGAGCAGAATTTAGTAAAACTTGAAAGCTTGATCACTTTATTAAATATTGATAATTACAGGAAAATAAATACCATGTGCTTAAATACAACTGTCTGCCACAGTAAAGTGACAATTCTTGGAGAGTGGTGGTGCTTCTCAAGTTTGTTTTTTGTGTATGTTACGCCATGAGACTTTATAAACAAATCTTCACTAATTTAAAGCCCGACTCTCACTATTGGATTTGTTTTTCTTCAAGATTCCCATCGCAGTTAAATGGTGCATGGGTAATGTTCCGTGCTCAGGAACACCCGTTAGTTTTAACAACTAATATAGAAGGCAAAACAACACACTCCTTAGTTTTCGTTCATCTGATACTTTCAAGCACAGACCTCCAGATAACACTAGGATTGTTTTATATAAGGCATAGTTTGAGTTTCAAGAAGACAGCTACAAACTTTTTGAGACATGATCTCACCTTTTCTGGTACTCTCCTCTGATTCACGTTACAAACACTGGAATGGCGTGTTGATGGGTAATACAATGTTTAAAAAATGCAGATGGAGGAAAACAGCTTTGGTGTGGGAGATGAGTTTTACAGCGCCGCGTTCTTGTACATTAGCATTCTGTGCTTTTCCTTGCTGTTGCCGCAGCTTTTCACTGCAGCACTTCCTTCAGCCAATGATGATGTTTTATCCATCATTTTCTTAAGAGAAATACATATTTCCCCATGTATTTACTAGTAGCTGTTGTTGATAAAATAGCCAGATCCACCTGTAGAAGTAAAGTTACGCCTTCCACTCTGAAGAACTACATCTAGAAGTCATTCTGGAATTTAACAGCATATTATAGAGGAAAACTAATGGACATTAACATTTGTGAGTACATTTCCACTGAATCAAAAGCACTTGATATTTTACAGGCATTTCACGTACACTTAACAATCTTTTGTTTAGACAGGAGTGTGAGGGAGGTAAGCAAAAAAGGAAATGACTTCACCTTTTTAGTGAATAATCCCTCAATTTCGTTCTATGAGGCTGTCAGCAAACCAGAACCACTATCAGGTTAGGAATTGCGCAAGCCTCAAAGCCAGTCTAAAGAAATCACGCTGCAAATGAAAAATACAGTGCTTGATTTATTTTTTTTAAAGGGAAGAAGCTTTAGCTAATTTTCATTAGCTGTCAGAATTGCAAATATATTCAAGTATTTCGTATTTTCTTTTTCAGACTAAGGGAAAACTTAAGAGAACCTCAACAGGAGTTAGGTTACCAGAGAAGAGATGAATATGGTACTTGAGTAACTTCCACAGCTGTGCAGAAGGCCATGGCAAGCTAACCAGTCCCTCCTGCTGAAGAGCCTTCATTGAAATGGAAACACCAGCTAAAGTGACTGCAGCTAATGCAAAAGAAAAGCAGACTCTTGTGAAACGTAGGTGATCGGCTCATCAGAGATGCAAGCAAAGGCTCTGTCTGTTACAAGCTGCTCATGTTTCTACTCTGACCATCTAACCAAGGTAGCACAAAACCAACCCGAAAACTACCACAGTTGAGGAGCCAGTACCTAAGATACTCACAATGACAAAAAGTAATTTGTTGCTAACACACGCAAAGAAAAAAAAAATGCTTCTTTTAGGATAAAATTAGCAGGGATATAAATGTCTTGTCTCAGCCTTAGTGAAAAACATGGAAGAAAAATCAAACTACAGGTCATGAAACAGCAAACCTACTAAAAGACAGGTTTGTAATAACCATTTTGTATTTTAATTATAAATTCATTAAAAGTCACAGGAAATTTACTCTGGTTTTGTACCTACTCAACATCAGAAACTGTAGAGGTATGCAATGAATATAAACAAACAGGTATATTTACAGAGTTTATTAGAAACCATACATACATACATGAGGAAAGGATGTACTGTACCTACTCGTTGCAGCTCGCGTGTCAAAGAACTGAGATCTCCTCAGGCTGAGCAGTCTTAGTGCAGAATGGATTACAAGTAGTTTACTGACCAAAGTTCAAGCCAAGTGGAAGTTTTGTATTGTGAACCAAGTACCTTATTATCAAGTTACTTTGTAATTTCTTTCTTTTAAAATTAATTATAAGGAAAAAAAAAAATAAAATACCAACTCCGCCACATGAAAGCAGCCCCCCCCCGTGCGTACAACCTCCCCCACGTACCCGAGCTCATTCATCCCCGCAGTATCCAGGCATCAGTGTAGCTCTCACAAACATCCTGTGAAGTCAGTGGTTCTGCTGAGACAGTCAGCTGCACATAACCAGCTAGTCATTTTTGCACCAAGCATAACTCAATTCATACTAAAGAAAAAAAAAAGCACCTATTATTCTCAGGAATATACAAATATTTACCACAGTTTTCCTTGCTCATTACAAAATCAGTTACAAAAGCTTACAGCACATTATGTACAAATTCTACCCAATAAAGGAGCCATCATCTGGCACAATGTCTAACAGCATCGGTTGCCACTTAAAGCTGCGGTCAGCCTGCTCCGCTCTCCTGCCGCATCACGCTCCGGCACACTGCAAGTGTCTCGTGCAGCGTCATAAATAGTCTTTGGGTTGGTATTTCAGCAGAAAGGCGTCAGTTCTTCTTGTGAAGGAACTTCATTTTGTTTCCTAAAGGAAGCACACCGTCAGTCTCCAGCATACACTGAAAAGCCGCAGGCAATCAAAAGTTACTTAGCAAATGGGCCTCATTTATAATGAAATTGCTGTAGAATAACGCTTCTACTTCATACCGGCAGGGACAGCCAGGTAACGGAGTCCCCAGTGGTCACCTGCCTTCCTCCGCTCCTCCTAGATTACGGTTTCGTTCCCGCACCCCCAAATGAAGATGAAAATGTTAACAATGTTCATAATTAAATCTGGTTTTCTCAGCTTTTAGTATGCTTTCATTGTTTTCCTTTTGATACCTCCTATCCCACTGAAGCCGCTCAACTATCTGATTTCACCTCAGGTAAGGCTTTTTTAAATTAAATAAAAAAAAAAAAAAAGACATGAAAATTCATTTCAGAAATACTTCTGAAGATCTTCCTCACCAAGGCCTCGCAGAAACTTGTTTACTCCGCTTTGTTCTGTGTCAGGAAGCTCTTCCAAGTACTGCTCAACCCTCTGCTCAAAGAGACCTGTGGGAGAGGGGAGAAAGGGGTGAGCCGCCTCCGCCTGAACCCGCCCCCCTTCCGCGCTCCCAGCCCCGCGCTGTTACAGCCCTTTGCTTCTGCCGGATTTCAGGACGCGTCCGCCGCCGAGGGGCTACTCGGGCTCAGGCGGCAGCAGGACGGGTACCGGCAGCCCCGGACGTGACGCGGAGGATAACGGATGCGGGGAGGGAACGGCCGCGCTCCCCGCCGCCTCCGCTCCGGGGCGTGCCGCCGCCGAGCGGAACCCCCCGGCAGCGCGGCTGCGCTCAGCGAGGCCGGAGGGGGTGGCCCCGGGCAGGGGCTGGCTCTGGGGGCGGCCTCCAGCAAACTTTCCGGTTAGCCGGGCTTTATCTTACCAGTGCTCCCAGCTTCCCCCCGAAGCACCCCCCCCCCCCCCCGAGCAGTGCTTGCAGGCAGGCAGCCTCTGGGGCGGCTCCCCATCAGGGCGCAGGACCGTTCCCAGTTTCGCCTTTTGAGTGATTTAAGGCGCTTATATATGAATATTCTCCTGGTTAAAGCCTTCGTGTTACCACCACCATAGCTCCAGTCTAGGCCCACAAGAAGCGGACGATGTGTTTTGGGAGATTTGCCAGCCGTACGGAATGTGCTCAGCCCTGACAGGAGACAGAGGCACGAACCACAGGAGACCTGTGCCAAACACAACGAGCCCGCGCTGCAGGAACAAAAACCACCCTTACCTTTTGCCCTGCATTTTCTCAGCTCTCTGTCCTGGATGAAGCCAGCAAACATTTGGGATTCCATGAAAACTTCCAAGAAGCGGCGGATGCTCTTGGAGGCCACAGATTTACGGAAAGCCTCCCTTTGGAAGGCACGCTCTCCTTTTTCATTCTGGGTTAGGAACAGGGAATAATGGCCAACTGTCTCCACAAAGAATCGGATAAAAACCTCAGACACTAATCCATTCAGGGTGTTACATTCTGCAAAATAAGGCGGCAATAAGACACCAAAATCAGCTGCTACCAGAGCTCTCAGCGTTGTCATCCACACGGGGCCAGGCACTGTCATCTAGCGGTTTACTGACGCCATGCTAATTACTGAACAGAGCTGCACCGGCTCCTTGCAGACCTGGGCATACGTCAGATGTATTGTATCAGCTGGGGTAGCAGGGGTGTTACCCTGGGCTATCAGGGTAACAGCTTCATAATCACGAGTGCCGGTCTGCGTAGTGGGTGCTTCATAACCAAGAATCAACGAGAAATACAAAATCCTCAGGAAACGGCTCAGAAAATTAAAAGTTTTGTGGGTGCTTCGTCAAAATTATACCTCATATTTTAACTCTTGAGTAAGTTTTCTTGAGAAGCTTCTGAATGACTCAGAACTAAAATGTTTGCTCTGGGGATAATAAGCCTTTACCAAGAATTGATCAAAAAGGGTATGTTGTAGAATTTGGGGTTTCGTCATTTCTAAGATGTTAAAATAGTTTTACATATGTAACACAGATGAGTAGAAATAAATTTCAAAAACTGAAGAGGGGCCTGTTTCATACCTTCTAACCACAGGCATTTAAATTCACCCTGGGCTGTTTTTGTAATTGCTGGGAGAAATATGAGCCTTCAGAGGCAACTCAGCCCCTCTTGCACTGAAACTATTTTCTGCAGGTACCTGCTTCTCTCCCCTGAACAGACTGAGCGCCAAGAGCAGCTCTGAACCCAGACACACCCCCAAGCACGTATAGTTATCTGGACTGAATCAGGGCCAAGTTAACTGCAGACCTCTGCTTGAGTAAAGGTTGAGAGGTACTCATGGGACTGCATGTCATTTAGAAAGAAATTAAAATAGATGGCTGACGATGTACTGCTGTGGGTTGATGCTATCAATCCCATTCCCTGGGTGTTCAGAGACTATCTCTGATGTTGCAAAAGGTATTTGAGAACTGAGTCCCATCTTTCTTTCTCCTGGATGGAAAGTCACAATACTACCTACATGCTTGTTTATGCAAGTCCCTGTTTCCAAATGAACTTACCATCATCTGAATCACTATCTGAATCCTGATTTATCAGTTCGTTCTTTCTCTCTAGAGCCTGCTCCAGAGCAGCTTGCAATTTTCTAGGTAATAGTGTGTCTTCATCGTCCATCTGACAGAGGAAAAAAAAATACTCTTTAGATCACATTAATCTATGCGGTAACTACAGCAAATACTTTTGCAAGGTTTAAAATTCAGAAGAAAAGCATTTTGTATCTGCTACTGTCATACCTGCATAAACAAAATAATGAAAATCTATGTGCAACTATCATTTATTTCTAAACAAAATTTCTTGTCACTCTTAATGAAATTAAAGTCAGGAATGATAATCCGAAGAGCAAGCTAAACTATATATAGACTTGGAATCAGCTTTTTACATGACAAAGGGTCCAAATAGTTGTTTTTAACTAAATACACATCATGCAAAGACTAGCTGTGTGTAAACACAGGTGCTCTAGTTGGGTTTAGGGAGCTTCTTTGGGTTTTGACAGTTGTTTTTACTTATATTCTAGTCTATCTTGTTTTCTGGGTTTTCCCCCTATTGCTCTCTTCATCTTATTTAATGCTGGTTCAGCAGAAGTGAGTAGACACAAGAATCTTAGCTCTGCAACCACTATTTGCCAGCCATATCTTCCAGGGAACCATACAAGAGAGTCTACTCATCTAACCTGCAGATTGTTATCCCTGAAAATACTTAGTGCCACATTACTACCAGGAAATGGTGATCCTTCATCTCCCTGTTTACAAGGATCTTGCTTTTCCTACCACATTCAACTATTCTTCACCTTTCCTCTCTCACTCAGAAACTTTTCTTTGCAATTTTTGTCCTTTTCAGCTCCAACAGTGTGAGTTTTCTTGCTAACATCATGTTATTATCTTTGGATGTTTGCTTTGCACTGTGAATACAGTTCTTGATTTTTTCTGACAGTCACAGCCCCAATCCCTTTGGCATACCTGAGGGGAAGTACTTATTTGCAGGTGAAACAGAAAATGAGCACTTTTTTTTTCTAATCTCTTTCCCACTGCACAATTCTTGCCAAATATCTCTAATGAAAGAAACCTAAACATACTATAGGGGTAAACAGCTTGCTAGACTGCATGGCAACATTCCGAGCTGTACTTTACCTGTCTGATGAAACGATCAGATCCCAGGTTAACCATCAAAGCCTAAAGAAAAGAAAACACTATAGTGAAATATATCTGAAGAGACAGAAAACATTCATTTGTGTCTGCCTTTTAATAGCGAAAGATCATCTGAACGGTCTCAAGCCTCAACATGAATCAAATTCCTACTGTGAAACAACAGGTTGTGTGCTTTCTAAAACAAGAAGATTAAGTTTTTCTTTAGATTCTTTAGAGCTTAAAGTCTAATTTAACATAGTTAGATACAACACATCTCATACTAGGTTAATATGTAAAAAAAGCTAAAAAGGCTAGGCAGGCCTTTTTTCTTAAACTTGAGCAAGTAATTGCTAAGGTCCCTTCCAACCCCTGCAATTCTATGATTCCAACCATTTCTGTTAATGTGCAGATGAAAAGTGTTTCAGAAGGGTTTAAAGGAAACGGTATCATTTGAGGCAGCAAGGCTTCTGAAGGGCAAAGGTGTGAAACGCTAATGACAACGAAGCACCAAAGCTGAGAGACGGAGCTGGGAAGATGTGGGAGAGCAATGTTAAGAAAGTGGGAGGAAAACAGAGCAGAGATTTACAGAGGCCAGAGGCACAGAGAGCCTTAAAAGCAAGCACAAGAAAATTTCATAGAAAAATGACAGGAAACTAGTATGAGTAAGAAGAGTGTTCCCTTGAGTATTTTTGTGGTATTTTACTGGAAGAGCTGATGAAGTGCAATTCTCATTTGATTTCCATTATAGTATTAACAAAGTCTTAGAAGTAAAAAAAAAAAAAAGCCTTAAATGTTTTATTTTCTGTGCTGGCACAGCTGCCATTGGCATTAATAGGTGTCATAGCAGATGGCACTTCAAGTCTTCCTCTTCTTGTTCTAGGTACAACAAAATCAGACCAAATCAGCATATTTACACTGTACTTACTTGTTGACCAGGTTAACATTCACTTCTCTCTGTCAAGGTGCCAGGCGTGGAAAGAGGGGCAGAATAAAGAGAAGGCTAAACCAATTACTGCAGTTTACCAAGAGGCAGTTGCCCATGAGAATTACGCAGAGAAGAAACAAAGAGGCAGATTAAAAATTAAACGTGAGGATTTATGTGCGAATGGCAGGCCCTCTCCAGGGTGAGGTGAGCTTTACTCCCGGCAAACAATTCTGGTGCCAGCTCCTACCTCCTCTACGGGCAGCTCCTTCAGTTTGGGCAGAGAGCTGGAGAGCAGTCCCACCAGGAAAGGGGTAGGGCAGCACACGATGTCAATCATGGATGAGGGCAGAACAGGAATGAAGGTGTGCTGCCAGGAGAAGGGGTACAGCAGGGCCACCACAGCATGCGAGCAGCTCGAGAGAGTGCTGGAGAGACAGGAACAACCACGTTAGCAGAGGTTCTTCTTTGTCCAGAAGACCTGCCACCTGCTGATAAACTTAGTGTGTTAAAATGCAAGTGCCCAAGGGGCTGCCCTTCTATCACTTCCGACTTTAGGTCCCCTTCCAGTCCCTACCACTTCTGTACTGAGCAGTCTGGTGGTTCCTCCCCTGCTTGCATCTAGGTGGCTTGAAACTAAAGGCAAAAAAATAGAATCAATTTGTTTCATCCTAGTAGTCAGGAGACACTTGGATATAGAAGATGAAGTTTAATCTTCCCAACAGCACTCAATATCAGCCACTTCAAATGATACTTCAAATCCAAAAGCAACTTCAGTTCTTCGCTGTTACGACCATGTCAGTAGTAAGGACATAATACTGATGTTCTTATCTTGAGCACTAATGCATAAGCAAGGGAAAATGAAAATGAAAAATAAAATTGAAAAAAAGATTCCAAAGAAAAACTCTACTAAATCAGATGTTAAAAAACACCAACAATCAATACTTAGTCCAAAGGAAATGCAGTAAAAGCAACACATTTTTTCAGTTTGTATATTTTTGTGACAACAGCATATTTTTATTATAATACATTTTAACGGGCTTATTGACCAACTCTAGTGATAAAGGTATTAACCCTGCTCAGTAGAATACTCTAAAATATACATTTTTATCCCCTAAACATTAAGGCTTGATATCATTTGTGGAAAATGTTTTGCATACATTGTCCTTCCATCTACTGAATCTGATTTCCTTTTACAGTCACATGGTCTCCAAATGTTAAAAATAAAGGAACATCATTACCAAGCTAGTTTTAGCATCAGGGGAATAAAGACAGCCTCTCCATTTAAGAGCTTTGATTTTGGACTGACTTACGACATCTGCTTCTCGCAGGATGAGGATGACAGAAATTTGGATTTTTACCCAGCCTAGCATGACTGAGCTAATTTTCTCACAGCGCAAACTTCTGCTGTGCTTAATGTAGCCACAAAGAACTATAAATAACTAATAACTTCAGAGCTGTTACTGCTTGAGAATGCTGGGGAGAAATGCTGATTTCTTTTACTGCAAGACGTGTTGGAGACTTTAGGTGGCATCAGACGTCCGCTGGAATAACCCTCGCGAGCATTTCTAGTTGTGGGCCATTCCACGGCCAGGAGAAAGGTTTCACCTGTTTGCTCCTGTCAATGATTAACCTTGGAAGTTTGCTGAATGGGAAAAGTGAGAATTAGAGGACAAAGAGAAAAAAGGTTGGGGAAGAAAAAAAAACGCTTCTCTTTTACTGCACATAATCTGTTATGTGCAGTATTCATTTCTTGACGTTTTTTCATTTTACTTGACGTTTCCTTTAAGATCTATCAATCACAGCAGGTTTTTATAACATATGTTGCCCAACAGAAGTTTCGTGTAAGATGATGCATTTCTTCCATTTATTTTTTTTTTATAGCAGGCAATGGTGCTGCCATTGTCTCATGTTTTGGTCTCAAGTGTCTCCCATAGTAAGCATAGTGGAGTGTTTCGGAAGAGCTGTGGAGCATGCTAGAGACTCCCAGCAGTTTCTCAAGCTCACTTTAATGACTCTGTGGCATTTTAAACTACTACAAATTCACTCATCTTAGCTGAGCGACTAAAAAAAGAGCCACGTTAAGCTAAAAGCAGGAAAACAAACATTCTTCTGATATTCAGTTAGTATTTTTTTCCTTTCTATAGAATGCCCTTTTGTAACTTCTTGTTTTACACGCAGCACTGTGACGTAAATCAGCCCCTGCATCCTCTTGTGCGTGCTATTCCCACGCTAGGAGAGGCTTCAGGCTGTGGCCCAGGACACTGGTTTCTTTTCCAGAGCTTTCTTGGGAGCTGACTGGGGCAAGGCAGCAGCTGAACGCAGCAAGCGGCCATTGCCGGGGGGGTGTCCTGTGGCAGCACCCTGCTCTGTGCTGCCAGCGTCCCACAGGTCACACCATCACCCTTGACAGCCCCTCAGCCTGTGCGCTTTAAGGCTCTGCACACGGTTGTTCAAAATTCAGCCTCAGAAAATCTTTCCTTGTGAGACGTCTCAGGCTGACTCCCACCTAACTTTTGCTCCAAACTTTCAGTCCCCAGAATGGCCCGCTGCCCTCCCTCCTGGACACTGCTCATGCAGAGGGAGTCCCCCATGCTGTTACCAAACTCCTGCTTGTGCAAAGTGCCTGTGTCTCTTCCACAGCTGAAAGATTCATATTTAGGAAGGATACACATCTTTCACTTCAGTGTGAGGTTTATACATTCCTTAAAGTAAAATTCAGAGATGACGGATGTAAGGGAACCCCCATTTTAAATCTCTAAAATATGGTTCAGATCCTTTTAGAAGGTTATTATTCATGAGAAGCATGTTTCATAAATTGAAAAAGGAAGGCCTACCCTGGGAAACAAAGTCCACTCCAGTTTTTCCTTTCAAGATGCGCAACCCACACATTGTCCCAGTGTCCTTGTTTATGAGAAGTAAGGTCAGATTGTTGTCCCAAAGACATCATGATCAAGACGATTTATTTTCTTTAAGGTGTGTGAAGCACACAAAGTAAAGCAACAGTCAAAGAAATTAGATTTTCAAAATACTTTCACTTTTAATAGTCTAGGGCAGTTTTGATAATCCAGAGAGCTGGTTTTGAGAGTGGGTTTTTTCATTTAGTTTGTGCAGTTTTACAGGAACACTGCATCATGCTCTAGCTGTCGTTCTATTGGAAAACACAGACTCACAGAATCTTCATGGTTGGAAGGGACCTTTGAGATTATCGAGTCCAACCACAGAAAAAAACCCCCAAAAAAACCAAACAAAAACCACCACAAAAAAAACCCCACAAACAGACACAAACCAACAATCTCAGGCACTAGAGCATGCCCTGAAGTGCCATGTCTACATGTTCCTTAAATACCTCCAGGGATGGCGACTCCACCACCTCGCTGGGCAGGCTGTTCCAGTGCCTGACCACCCTCTCAGTAAAGGAATTCTTCCTAATATCTAATCTAAACCTCCCCTGCCACTACATCATACGATTTCCTCTGGTCCTGTCATTATTCCCTTGGGAGAAGAGGCCAACACCCACCTCTCTACACCCTCCTTTCAGGTAGTTGTAGAGGACAATGAGATCTCCCCTCAGCCTCCTCTTCTCCAAACTAAACATGCCCAGTTCCCTCAGCCTCTCCTCATATGACTTGTTCTCTAGACCCCTCACCAGCTTGGTGGCTCTCCTCTGGACACGCTCCAGCAGCTCAATGTCCTTCTTGTAGTGAGGGGCCCAGAACTGAACACAGTAACTGAACACTTCTTATATTACCTATATGCAGTTAATTTTATACATGGGCACAAGGAACCAAACCATTGTATGATCACATACTGAGGAGCATAAACCGTCACATCCTTCAGAGGGGAAGAGCCGCTGGAGTCACGCACAAGTGGGAGACATGCTGTGATGATCCCAGGGCTCCAGCCATCCAGCATGGGGCCAGCTGTGCCCAGGGTCCCAGCACCGCACTGGCGGGAGACCCCTTCCTTCCCTCCAACACACAGGTTTCCATCCCAGCCTGGAGATGTGGGCTACTCTGCTGGCCTGTGGTGCTCTGTCTCTGCAGAGGCAGCCTTCTTACACCCAGCACATCTCTCTGCTCTGTCAGCTACAGGCTGTCCCATATGCACGTGTAACTGTACACATGGAATAAGTCTACTATCGGTAATTTACTGTGAAATGGTGACTGTGTTTGCAAGTTTTGTGGGATAAGGGAATTTTCTTACATACATACATGTATAGCTATTATCTAGCCATACTACACATCCTACACCACCGAACTCATCCCATTAGCTTGTACTCATGCCAATAATTTGCACTCTGCTGAAGCAAAATTAGTGAACAATTTCAGAAAAACACCCAGTTTCGATTGACTTCAAACACAGGCAATCCACCACTTCTCCTTCCATTTTTTTTTCCATGGTTATCAACTTGCTAAAAATTATTTGGAATTTGCCCAAGTTTTGGTTCTTCCTGTGCCTTTTATCCGCTAGATTAAATAAACCTTCAGTGTTTGATCTTCTCCCCATGAAAGTATTAATATGAGATAATATAGTCTTATTGAGACATTCTTAATCACAATTTCTCTTGAAGAAGAGATCTTTTTTTTTTTAACGTTACAGATAAAAGATGACAATGCTTCTTTCCCAGTCAAAGTTGATTTATCTTCCTCTGAGCTATTTTGTTATCCAAATAATTTTCTCATGATAGCACATAGAAACTTTTCCTTGTTGTGTACTTGGCTGTGGAGACACAAGGCCAAGACACAGGAATTTCAGGCATTGCTGTGACTCAGCTGAATTGTGGGGACTGCTTGTGAACATGGTTTAGGCCCATGTCAAGAGCAAATTAACGGGACTTAACAAGAACATTTACTGTCTTTTAGATAGGAGGCTGTCTGCTATCAATTTCTGCATTGGTCAACCAACAAATAACCCCAAGTCTAGGTTATTAATACCTAATCTCAGCACAATTACCATATTCTGAGAAACACATGTTGTTCGCTGTTGAACAGTGAATGGAGACAGCCCTGGCTGCGGGGAACACTGCCGATGCGGACAATAGCGCTGGATGTGTCTGTTTCAGAGGACCATGTCTCATTGCATACTGCAAGTCACCAACTCATAAAACATTAAAGTCACATTTGTTACACATACTGCGCACATTGGAAATACTCCACAGATACACTGGATAACTCTTTTTTCTCTATAAAAATAGCCAAAGTTACATTCCTTCTCACTTCCCCTTCTACCACCTACGATTTCTCACAGACCCAAGGGAGCCTCACACATGGAGCATCTCCTAAGTCCAGGACTAAGCCTTTAGCACAGCCAGCCAGTTGCTGGCCGGGCTCCCTGATCCTACCTTGCTACTCTCGTGTACCTCCACAGTCATTCTGGCATTTGCACGGAAGGGGAAGATGAGAATATCCCTTCCCCTTCCTCCTTCTCTCCCAGGGGACAGACAAGCTTACTCAGCCAGAAGAGGAGGGAGGACAACCTCTTACATGTGGGGCCAAGCCACACAGCAGCTCTGTCACCCCAGGGCTGGTGCCAACTCCATGCTATGCCAATGCTCTGGACCATGCACAGGACTGGGACTGATCGTCAGAATCTGGTCCCTCTGCTTCCTCAAATGGTGAAATGTAGCCAAAAAATGTAAATTCACAAAGAAGTGTTTCCACTGGGAATGTTTACTTTTCCACAACCTTTTCATGTTTCTCATTTCTCCCTGGTGATTTAATCATGTTACTCTGTCTGCATTTGCTGAACTCTTTCATCTGCTGTGTTAACGCATACATGCTCCAGCCCACAACGGCTTGGTGACCAAGTTACCTCCCTGACCCACATCCTTTCATCCGCTCAGGAGAGCTTCCTCCCACTTGAGGTTGGAGTCTGGAGTCTCCGTCCTTCCCAGGTGTAATACCTTGACTCAGGTGGGTATTACACACCCATGTGCCTCGTCACAGGTCACAGCCATGCTTTTCTGTGATTGCACCGACCCTTGGGCCATTGATGAACTGCATAGCGAAAACACTTCCCTCCTACACCTTTAAGTGGCTCCCCAGATCCTGGATTAACTCCAGTCTCTGTCAGAGAGAGAGAGAGAGAAGTCTGTGACAACTCTGCAAGATAAAACAGTCTGAGGGGATTGCAGAGGACTCTGGAAAAGACTCTGGGAAAAGGCTACAGGGCCAAAGATTCAGCCCATCTCCCCTGCAGCACACATGGACTGCAGAAGCGGAGGGAAGGACAAAGCAGAAAGCTTCAAAAGCATCAAGTAAAGAGAAAAAGAAAGTAAAAATTGTAGCAGACTGCTCCAGTTTGGGTGGGAGATGGAGTGCATATTGCATTGCTGTTGCTGCGCAGGCAGTAATTCGGAGCAGAACTGTGCTATGCCAGATACAATACACACCCAAGCTCTGAAAAGATAAAGGTTTCTCTGTGTGCATAAGAAAGAATAAATAATAGCAGCACTTTTATTCAGGTGGATAAGACTAAATAACAGCATCAGGGACAAGATATAAATGAAAACATATCAGTATTGTAAGTGACAGTTTCCATACTCCAGCTGTCTTGCTGTAATCAGCTCCTGCAGCATTCCTACTTTTAAAGCAAGCCCCTGAGAATCCTCAACCTGTCAGAAGAGCTGGCTGACAGCAGGGAGATGTTACCACTTTCTCCGTGCTCCACAGTGTGGGTGCTCATCTCCAGTAAGCCCCCTTGGCCCCCAGGCATGCTGCTTCTGAGTCTGTGTGCCCCTGGAGCCCCCCAGATCAATGGCTTGTGCCTCACTCCTGGGGCTGCTGTGCCGTAAGGACACATTTCATTAACCCGGATACCACCAACTACTCACCCAATAGGGCAGGGAGGAATAAAATGAGAATTCAAGAAAGTCTGTGGTGCAGGACATCTCCAGTTTTCTAGTCAGTGTAAAAGTGTCAGACTTGATAGTGTTTTTTCCTATGCAATATTATTGCTGATTGTTTCTCTGTTACCACTCTAGGACATTTAAAAGGGCAAAAATCTTAAAAGTCCTCTCTTTCAACTCAAACCAAAGAAATGACATGATTCTGCAGCTTCTTAGCATGAACACATTCCCTGTGAACATTTCAAAATAAAATCATGTGAGTGCTTGCTAGAGGAAATGAGAACACGGCGGTGGAGCCATCTGACTGCACGGCTGCGGCCCCAAGTTCAGGAACGTGCAAGCACACGGCTCAGGAACAACAGACTCATTCAGAGGCGCAGCATCGGATGCAGAGAGGGTTGGAGAGGAGGCCATGGCAGAAGACGACTGCAGGAAGCATATGGGATAACAACATGATGCAATAAATACCTTTGTTCTTGTAAACTAATACAGAAGCGAAGCTGAAATTGAGATGTTTTTGAGAAGCGAAGCTGTCACGGTGTCCTGGTTCCAACAGGGATACAGTTAATTTTCACAAGGAGCTGGGACAGGACACAGCCAAAACAGCTGACCCAAACTAGCCAAACAGGTATTCGATTCCGTGTGACTTCGTGCTCAGTCTATAGCTGGGGGAACTGGCCAGGGCAGGGGTAGGAATCAACACCTGGGAGCAGGCTGGGGCTCTTCCGAGTTCTGGTCGGTGAGCGGTGGTACATTGTGTTTTGTATATTTCTGTATCAGTACTATTGTTGTTGTTTTCCTCTCTCCGTTGTTCTGTTAAACTGCCTTTATCTCAAGCCACGAGTTTTGCCTTTTTCTTCCGCTTCTCCCCCTGCCCCCCCACCAAGGGGGGAGTGAGCGAGCAGCAGCGTGGTTCTTTGTTGCTGGCTGGAGCTAAGCCTCGACACAGGGGTAACATCAGCGACACAGGGGTAACATCAGCGCTGATCAGGGATTAAAGACCACCTCCGTGTGTTCACGTCTGCATGATACGGGCCTGCAATTACCGATGGCTCTGGGAGACCTGCCTATTTGTAGGACTGCTTACATTTGTAAGGCACTGTTTTCACATCATCGGGATTCAAAATTTAACTTGTTTTCACTGAAGTTTTTAAGGTTGTGTGTCTGCTTCTGGATAACTATTTTGTTTTCCAATTTCAGACAAGATTATATAGAATCATATAGTAATTCAGGTGGTAAGAGACATCAGGAGGTCAGCTGATCCAGCCGCCTTCCTTGGCATCAGACCAGTTTGCTTCCAATGCCAGATAAAAAAAAATGTGTTATTTGGTTACATAAAAAATATTTGCTGCCCTTTTCTGTGAAAGGGTGGCATGTTTTGGGGGCAAGGACTTGAAGGCTGGCAGGAGGGAGTGCCCAGTGTGCCAAGGACTTCTACCAGTGATGTCTAAACTCACTCTCATTTGGTTATGTCAGAAACCATCTTAAAATAATATTTTTGTGCACACTAAAAAGGGACTTATTTACCTGCTAATTTATTCAGAAGAAATTGTTCGCACTAAGCAGCATTTCAGCACCTTCCTTTCCATTGTAGCCCTGAGCTACACAGAGAATTGGGAAGCTCATCTAGGAGATGAAAATCATCTTCATCCTGCAAGGAACCCTAAGGAAGGGAAGAGAAGGAAAGGAAGGAAGGAAGGGAAGGGAAGAGAGTGAATTAAATGCAAAAGGGTAAAAATAAGACCTGTGAGGCAGAACTGGGAGGCGAGAAGAGAAAATAAGCCTGGCAAGCAGGTGAAAAGGAAACATGAATTGAGGGCAAACAGGCTGGGATGCAAAACTAAAGGACAAGAGAGTGACTGGCTGGGCTGAACAACACAAGGACCAGGGAAAACAATTTGATATGAACATGGATAAAACTCTGTCACACACATGCGACCAAATTATTAGACCCCTGAACTTGTTCCTCCCTGTTGCTATAGGCAGATGGAAGGACCATGAGGCTGTCTGATGCCAATTACCCATCCACATTTGGTACCAGAGATGCTGAGCAGGGCTGCAGCTGCAGGAGGGAAGATCAGACACCGGCACAGCTGAAGGTGTGTGACAGAGGCTTGAAGCCTGTTCATGGTACAAAAGCAAATCAAATATAACCACTGCTCGTACACTTCAGCCACTTCTGTACTGCTTCTCTCTTCCCCCACTGCGCACAGCCTGCTGATAAGCAGAGAGACACAAGACCACAATTTCTATCAGGAATAATTTTCAAACCCAAAAGACAAGTATCCTCCATGTTTATATTTACCTTTATGTGAGAGACAGAAGATTATGGTCAAAACAAACACCAGAATCTGTGCTCGGCTTATTACTGTTCAACTCAAATTAATTCTAATACAGTAATTTATCTGGACACTATTAGAAAAATTATTTCTAATGATTACAGAGCGGCAGGAAGTATAGTCAGTTCACGCTTGGCTTCACCAATTAAAACAAAGCATGAGGGGGCAGGAAAAATACTGTTTTAGGCTCTGATTCAGCAAAGTATTTCAGTACAAGTTTCAGCCTTAATTTATTTTCATTGTGCTGGAATACTTTGCTGAAATGAAGCCTTAAAGACCTTTTATTTTTCCACTTCTATTTTAATCAGATCAGCCTACAAGTACTCACAGAAGACATGATAGCCCCTTTGAACCGTGAGTGCCCTGACTGCTGTGGAAAAGAGTGCTGTCTGAATGGCTGTAAAGTCAGCCCTTCTCATCAGCAAGGCATGTTTCAGCTTCTGAAATTTGAATAATTTTTTACTTTTCTAGAAGCCCTTCAGGGGTAAAGCAAACTACAGAGAATTCTTCAAGCCTTTATAAGGTGGTTTGGAAGTAGAGACTGCAATTTTTTTAAGCTATTTACTAATTTTAATTTCATTTTAATACATTAATAAGATATTTATTAACTTTTAATAATCTAATTTATTTTTTAATGAAATAATTACATTTCAACCTCCTGGATTGAGAATTCCCTGTGGCAGAATCCTTCTGCAATGGGCCCACCTCCATGTAAGGGTACACAAGGAGGAGGACTCCCCTACCGCTGCCAAGGCACCTCTCCTCACTTGACCTTCACGTAAATCTGTGAAAACCTAGGTAGTTACAGGAAGTTCAGGATTGAGTAGTTGCATACATGACTCAAAAGAGGGTTCTGAACTTTCCAAATTTCCTGTTACTAAATCTGACATTTCTCTAGAATAATCAATGAGATATTTAATATCAAAGTATTGGGTGCATATTACATGGAAAATTGAGTGAGCTTAGGCTGTAAAAGGCAGAGTAATATTCTGCATTGTGATTTATTTTTTAAATCAAACACTTAAGTAAGAGGTAAACTAAGAGTCACAACATGAGGTCTTTAGTAGTTGGACAAAAGTATGCAGCTAATACTGTATTAATACCTGACATCCTTCTTTTCAGGAAATATGGACAAACCTGTACGTTCATATTTTAGGTTATCTTTTCTCTTGATGTCAGGGAGACCTGCCAATAGAAAGCTCTGTTCCTAGCATCTAAATAAAATAGGGAATTCCCTAATGTAAATGTGATCACAAGAGCGGGGAACACATATCATTCATGTGAGCATCACAGTGAGCCAAGTTCATTCAGGCCTGTCATGATTGCAGCTGGGACAGAGTTGACTTTCTTATTAGCAGGTGGCATAGTGCTATGTTTTGGATTTGGGATGAGAATGGTGTTGATGGTGTACTGGTGTTTTGGTTGTCACTCAGCAGTCAAGGCCTCTTCTGCTCCTCACACCGCCCCGCCAGCGGGCAGGCTGGGAGTGCACAAAAAGTTGGGAGGAGACACAGCTGGGAGAGCTGACCCCAAGTGACCAAAGGGATATTCCATACCATATGATGTTATGCTCAATATATAAAGCTGGGGGAAGATGGAGGAAAGGGGAAACATTCAGAGTTATGGCATTTGTCATCCCAAGTAACCGTTACACATGATGGAGCCCAGCTTTCCTGGAGATGGCTGAACTCTTGCCTGCCAATGGGAAGTGGTGAATGAATTCCTTGTTTTGGTTTGCTTGTGTGCGTGGCTTTTGCTTTACTTATTAAACTGTCTTTATCTCAACCCATGAGTTTTCTCACTTTTACCCTTCTGATTCTCTTCCCGACCCCACCATGGGGGGAGTGAGCGAGGAGCTGTGTGGTGCTTGGTTGCTGGCTGGGGTTAAACCACATTGGGGCAAACCCAAACGCAGCAGCCAGTTCTGAACATTTCATAACTTAATCATTATACGCTACAACAAATGCTGCTACTGTCAATCTCTGCAACTGAGTAAAGAGCTCTCTAAAGCACAAATGAGAGATCTCCCTTGTCTGTGATGGACTGTAACATGTATTACCCAGTTTTAGCAGTGAGCTAACAACTCGGTCCAGAAGCAGGTAGAAATTCCTCACTCCACAGAGGAGCTTGACAAAGGAAAAATATTATTCAAGAGATGAACTTTTCCCAGGGTGGGTGTCTGGTTTAAGCAAACCAGGACCACTGCTATTCACTGTGCCCATCAGCCTCCAGGGTCCATCCGCTTCTTCCTCACCTCCCGAGCCAGGCTTCCTCCACATTGCAGCAAAAAGTGGCACAAAAGTGAGAACCTAACCATGCTTTTGCCACGGGTGAAAGGCAGAGTCAAGTCATGGTGGCTCCCCAAACTTGAATGCTGACATGTTTGCTGCAGGTGACCTTTGTGATATCTCATGGAGTGCAAACAAAACCTCAGCGATAACACTGACAAGAGAGAGGGGCACAGACTGAGGAGGAAATGCATATTTTCCACATCACATCAGTCCAATTATGTTACCGTCCTTTGCAGAATCTTTTTAACTATGCTTACAACTCAAAGAGCACAGCTACTTAACCCTCACATCCCTCAAATGGTGTTTTTTCCCCCTATGAAAACAAGCCAAACCCAAACCTTGTTTTGGCAGAAATGAGTCACACTTCAGGTTTTATCTGGTGCTTTCTACAGAGCAGTCTGAGAAAAGCCAAGCTCATAAAGTTCTCATAAAGGAATCACAATATTGCCTCACCCGTCTGGTGAAAGCAGTGCTGCAGTTCCTTATCAGCTGGGCACCAGTGATGCAACTAATTTTGGGACAGACTCCATTGACTACTGAGTGAGTGAGTTACAGAGATCTCAGGCACCAATTTCTCTGTGCTACTGATGATTCCAGGTAGAAGATTTTTTATGATAAACACAGTGGTTAAAACCCAGGTTCTGGACTTGTTTTCTCCGACTTTAATTCATGGAGCCATGGTTTGCCGTTCTGCCATGTCAACAAGTACAATTCATGGAGAAGACTTTCCCAGCAGTTTGCATCATCGTCTGTGTCCCATTTCTGGTACGTCCTTATCATATTTTATGTAAAACTTAGTGGGCAACATCTTCATCCGTAAGCTCCGCTCTGACCACATTCCCTTTAGCTTAAGCTTGCAATATTCTCTCCTGCCTTTTGCTATCTTATCCTACCAGTATGGTTGCATCAGCAGCCTCACTGCTATTACCTGAACACGTCCCCACAACACCAGGCAACGTAGAGCAGAAGGGCTGAGGGTCTGTCATGGTGCTTGCCTATCTTTTCATAGCTCCCCCATGAAAGGTCATTCAGAAGCACATAGACAGAAAAGCTCTTCTGTCACCATAAATGTCCCATCATACCAGAACAGAGAACGTCATATAACTTCAGGTGATATTTTGATACACTGGGCACTGTGCTAAGTTACATGCTAAAAGCAAGCAACTTAAATTTTAGTATTTTCTAAGATGACAACAAAGAGACCAAAGATTTACCTGTGATGCTCCTGGCAGCCCATGTTGTTATGTAGGATGGCTGCTGCAGCAATGTGTACCCAACTGCAATTTATGGTCAGTGGCTTAAGGAAAGAGCAGGTATGTTAGGATGCCGTAGTGCAGCCAGGAGGTGACAGCAGGAGCAGCCAGCACCTGATAGCTGTCTGCCCTGCTGGGACAATGTCTCCTAGCTAAATAGAGATGGACTGAAATATGACTATTTTAAAGCCGCTGGATTTGTCAGTCTGTTAAAGTAATTCAGATTTTCAATGTTTTATAATTACACAACTCATTAGGGGATATTCTCAAAGAAGTGAGTGCAGGGTTCGTTTTGACTATAAAGGAAGCTTTCTTTTTGTTTTTTTCATCCAGACATTGGAAGACAGATATTTTAAGAAAATTTCCAAAAGTTATCATTACTTCACACAAATTAGTAAATTATTTTACTTCATTAAGAGCTGAGTTTTCAGAATCCAGCTCCCAACTTCCTGCAACATCTGAGTGACAGTCTGAGGTCCCACAGATAACTTGGAAAGCACAACCCTGGCTCATGGCACAGATAAATGTTGCGTCACATAGAGCCAAGAGCTGTAGGCCAGAGAATGCACTGTCAGATCTCTCTCCCTGAAAATAGCTTTGAAGAACTTAATGTAAAAGAAAGCAGAGAAAAGTTGATTAAAGGTGAATGTGGTTTTAACAAAGACATAATTTTTCGCTCCCATGCACTTGTACATAACAGAGGCACATGAAAGCCCCTGGAGACAGAGACATGCAAAATGCCCTTCAGAATGAGGACTTGGCTTTTCAAGCAACTGGCGTTCAACCATACTGTCCACAAAGCTCAAGCAAATGGGATTTTTGGCAAAAAGTCATTGCTTTGACACATCAGCCACCTCCCCAAGCTTTGTCAGGTGGTTACAAGAAAAAACCCTAGCACTTGAAAGTGGAAAGTTATCCTTAGTGCCTACAGGCTTACCCAGTACCTTTCTGCAGGACAGTTTCTTAGCATAAGTCCTTAACAAAATGGGTTCTGGTCCAGGTTATCCAGAGGGGTGTTAACTACTTGTTCTTTCCACACTGGGACCTTTGCTCCCACAAGTTCTGTCAATGTTCACCCTGGTGGTTTCATATTCTCAGCCAATAATTGCACTATTAACAACGTGACAGCTGTAAAGTAGGATGAAAAATTTTTCTAGGTAGTAACAAAGGAGAAGAGGAACAGCTTCAACCCCCTAATCCTTCTCACTCAAAAGCTGAAAGGAGGGAATTTGTCTAAATCCCCTTGCGGGGAGCTAAAGACCGAGTTAGGAAAATGTTGCAACTTACTGACATATGGTTATTATGCCAATTAGCAACGCAGAAGAGAATTATCAAACAACATGGTCGTCTTCTTATCCCATTCCCTTTCATGGGGAAGGGGAAAGGAGAGAGAATTTTGTTGCGCAAATCACAAGGGGGAAAATTATGTTTTCCCACTGTAGAGCGTTGGCCAAAGCCTGAAGTGACATGAATAAATACCACTGGACAAAAGGGCAGAAGGAAAGAAGGAAAAGGAAAATCATACAAGCTCTACCCTTCTTAATTAAAAATGCCATTATTAGATTGCTTTTCTCTGTGACTGCAGAATCTTAAACAAGCCAGAGACTTAGAAAGTTCATTTTGTTTCTTGGGCTGTCTTTTCTGCCTGACACACATCTTCTGACTGTCCACATATAGCTCCTCTGTTGGCATCAGTCATCGCACAATCTGAGTCCCAGAGAAATGTAATCAAAGTGGTACAAAATGTAAATAACTCTTGAGAGGGGAGAATAAAGTGCAAAATTTCTTTCAAAAATCTTGAGACAGCTCTGCTAGTTACCTTAAACCACCAATTTCACATCACATTGAATACCTTATGTTATAGAAGGTTTAAGTTTTTTTTTTAAAGTATATATGTTTCTACAGAGTGATGCTTCATAGTGCAAGCAGTGTGAGATAAACCAAAGCCCCACAAAAGGAAAGCAATTGCAGGGTAGGTAACAGAGTCTCAGGCAGCCTCTAGAGGATGCTTCTTTTATAAAAGACAAAGGCAGCTGTTGTCTCTTAGGTAAAGCAGGGGTGGTCTGCAGGTTCTAAATCACTCCTTAGTGGGGACTGATCTGGCTCTCACTGGACAAAATGGAAACTCTCTGGTTACTTACATGAGAAATGGATGTTTTTGCTGTAGAATAAATTCTGTCTACTAGGCATGATACATATTGGATAATTATACAAGGGCTCATTCCTTCCACTGCAGAAATTAGTGGAAGAAATTCTCTAGCTTCTGTTCAGCATGTCAGACCAGACAAGCATAATAATCCTGACAGTATTAAGAAAGCTATTCAAGATCTTTGTATAAAAAAAAATACCAGAAGAAATGTCAGCCATCCATATTTCTCCTGGGTTTAGACAGAAGATTTGGGAGCTATTACACATTCCACAAGTACAGTAGCTTGCATCTTTAAACAGCTCCTTCTTCAATGCAGAGCTGATAACTAAAAAAAGTTTTCCCTAAGACAAAAAAATAGATATAGAGCTCAATACAGGGCTGTGCCAGATGTGACCAAGGGAAGACATAGTTGTGTCTCCTATAGCCTGTGCTCAGAAATGGTACAGTTAGAGACTAGCAACTGTAAATTCTCCCTCACAACCTGGTTTCTGGCATGTGTTTGTCATCAAATTTCTCTCACCTTTTTTATGGAGGTTTTTGTGACAAGGGAAGGTAAAGGAAATCTTTATTACTGGCCAAAGCTCACTGTCTGTTTACAGAGCCCACTTTCTTTGTCCTAAACACACACGTTTTTACCTTTTAAACTGCAGGTTGGCAGACTTTACAGGTGTTACGATATGACAGACTACTGGAAAGGAGCATTCCCAGGCAGCAGGTGGTCCTGGTCAGGCCTGTCGTCGCTGTTTGTACAAATGATATCCTACTTTTGCTAATAAAAAATAAACAATAAGGAAATAGGGAATGAGCTTTCACTTCAGTAATCTGCCCAAAAGTTTACCTACTTTTGCTTTTCCACTTAACCTTGTTACAGGGCTGAGGAACAATAGTTCACTCTTACTACTAAACCATTTCCACTGATCTCCTATTTAAATTTGCATATTTTAACTTGCTATGATTTTGTTTGCTAGAGTAAAGGATCCCTAATACTGTTTTTCTAGGTAGGCACTGAGAGACAGGGACCAGGCTGCCTCTTAAATGCCGACTGCTGCTTTCTAGCATGGCCTCACGACTCCCAGAACAACAGACTCAAGTAGGAGGACAAGTGCCAACGGTCCCTGAACATCCCAGGCGTAAGAGGGGCAGCCCCAAGCTGTCTGTCCATGAGATTAGGGAAATGCCATTGTTTGCTCTGAAAGCCTTTGCCCTTGAACACAAGTACACTCTGGTCCCCTTTTCCTCCACAAAGTTAACAGAGACATGCCTGCGGGATGACTTCCCCCAGTATTTACATATTTATGCTTCTGTCCTGTATTAGTCAGTGTTTCTGTCTGGAGCCCATAACCTTTGGTCAGGTCTGGGATCTGCCTGGACTTTCTACAGTTGTGCTAGAAGACAGATTCCTCCTGGCAGTCCAAAATACTTTGGGGAGGGGGTAGGGAGGTTTTTGTCCTTAACATGATAAAAGTTTTTTATCCTTAACAGGATAAAGTCTTCCCACCTCATAGGTGCCTATCTTCTGCTTGCAACAGACTTGACTTCATGGGGCGAGAACTGCAGAGGAGGGTTTCAGGGGCCCTGCAGAACACCAGCTGAAGGACTGCTGGTCCATGTTGGGCCAGGGGATGTGTGCTGGCAGAGGGACAGAGAAACACGGAGGGGAAAAACTCTCCTTGGGAAGATAAAGTCAGCTGTGGCTATCCCTAAGGGAGGAAGACACTGATGTGCAGGAGCTTTAGCTGCACTGAAGTTCACTGTCATCCAGCATTGCCTCAGCCTCATTCCCTCAGATCTCTCTCGCACACAGGTGAAAACTTGTGGGTTTATTCACAAATTTACAATACCTCATGAGATGCTGTAAATTCAGCTGGCTCACACATAAGGATGGTGCATGACAGGCACCTTCCAGTGGTAACACCACCCTGAAGTGTGCCCATCCTAATGCTCCTGCCCACCTCAGCCCCAGCACCTTGCTCGGCTCCTCTCCCAGCACAGGAGCTCCTGGTGTGACCTGGCCAAGGGACCTACCTGGTTTGGAGAAACTCTGCAAAATGAGTAGCTCCTACTGCGGCTGGGCCAGCACAGCCTCCTGGGTGAGGGAGAGCGTGATGCAGGACGTAGGGCAGGAGCAAACAAGGGGAGCAGGAGGGAGGACTTCCTGAGCTTGCACTGCCACTTAGAGAAACACCTGGCCCACCTTCACCTTGGGGTACATTTCCAAGCTTGTCTAGATGGTTTAGGAGCATAAAACACATTGCTGTCAACAGAGATTTTTTTCTTTGAGGCCCATGCTCCTGCTTCACTGAGAAATAGCTGAAATATCTCATATAAAAAAAAAATTCACAAAAATGAAAAGTTATTTTGTCTTTTACAAGAGCAGGGACTCTGTAGAAGCCTTTCACAGCCCCTAAAGCTTCAGAATGGCCATTGAAAGGGGTATCTAAGATTTAGACTCACAGCAAAAGACAAGCCTCATCCAAACACTCCCACTGACTCCAGCTGGTGTTGGACTGGACTCGCATGCGAAATGGAAACAAAATATGCTCAGAGTCCTTCACAATATACTGGATTACAACAAGAGTGTTTTTTATTTATAAAAAAATGGGGTTATAACGAAGGGACACTGAGATGCCCAAGGCCTTCCTCTCCCCCTCTCCAAACATTCAGGGGAAAAGGCAAAGAAACTTCTCACAGGCATGGATACATCACCTCCTCAACAAACATGTTCACAAATTTGTTTCTCCAGCATAAAACTAAAACAAGCAGAGAAATATTTTTCTTCCAATGTTTGCTTTCTATTTATTTTCTGTTGCTACCTTTGAGCCTGCAGCAACGCCAATGTTCCCCGAGCCCCAGAACCCTCTGATTTTGCATCTGCTGCCTAGCCTTTCAAACCCCAGAGGACTGCACTAGAGCAGCTCTCCCTTTGCAGATGGCAGTCACGGGATTGTTTCAGAGTTGGGGTGAACAGGCAGAAAGCTGGGAATGTAAACAGGGGCTCCCAGATGGGATGGGGATTGGAACTGGGATGGGACATATCATCTCAGTTGTTCCTTCAGCAGATGTTTAAGGAATTGGAGCTTTAAGTTACCTCTTTCTGAGTTATTATTATTACTTGAAGTTTCTCTATTCTTAGCTTTATTTCTCTGTTGTCTTCTTGACTGTTCATGGAAAGCAAAATACTGAAAGGTCACTGGCAGATTCAAATTCATTTTTGAAGATGAGCAAATAGCCACAGGGATTTATTCCCCCAATTTCAAGCAGGAAAACAATTTATTGGAAAAAAAATCCCAAACCTACATGCACATATCTAACCAAGGCAACCTGACAGTCCTGTCATTCAGAACTTTACTGCTGTTTCCTCATTGCTGGTAGCATCACTTTCTGTGTTGAAAAATGGCAACCTCTTCTGCCCAAAGATCAAGGACTATAAATTTTCACATTCTGGGCACTATAAGAACCATAAATAACAATTTATTGAATGAATCTCACTTCACTAGGCATGACTTTCCCAAACTTGTATAACATGTGAAATCATTTATTGCTTGGAGACCTGTTAAAACAGGCAGCCACAAAAGCTCATTGCATCTTATTGTTTGAAGCCTAAACCTCAACATCATTTATTTCTAAGCTATTTTTTGGGTACATGCAGAAATCAAACCCTTGTAAAATCTTTTTAATTTCCTGCTCTCGTTCGTTGGGCCTGCAGACTCGACCTGTAGGATATTTCACTTCTCTTTTTTTTTTCCACATTACTGGTAAACTTCTTCAGTTTCAGCTGTGATGCCCATAAACAAAATTCACATCAGACAAGGCAAAACTTCCAAGACAGACAGTTATTAGCTCAAACCCAGAGTGTTTCATTTTAGACTTCATCCCCATTTAAACCATGAAAACCTCAATAGGTATTGAATTTAAATCCACTGTCACTTTCTCCAGGCCTTTGTCAAAGGACTCATTATTAGTTTCTATTTTACAGTACCTCCTAGATCCCCACGCTGAGAGAGAGGGGCCACACTGTATCAAGTAGAGCTGCGTGCGCACACAGAGCAAGAAGCAGTCTCTGTCCTGCAGCACTTAGGATCCCAGACAGACCAGATAAAAGATAAGAAAGAGGAGCTACGTTTTCAGTGTGTGTCACACAGCAGGTCAGAGGGTTCAGAGGAGAGCTCAGGATTCACAAGTCCAAGGCTTTATCTACCACATCAGATTTTGTCATACTCTTTTTAAACAAAACAAAGTGTATGTATACAATAAAGGGTACATGCGAATATAAAAAGTATATGAATAGAAACCTTTTTGTAAGAAAGGTTCTGTCCCTTCTCACAGAAGCAACCACAAAACCTCACAAGCCTCTTGGATCCATCTGAATCCTTTCTTCTCTCAAAGTACGTGCTAACAGTCCCCAACTGAATGGCTGGTCTCACAAAATAAACAACCTTTCGCTGGAGAACAGTTTTTGAAGGAGAGAGAAATGTTTGGATAGGTGTTTGCCAAAAGGTATCTTTATCATTTCTGGTTCCTGTTGGTCCTGGTACCCTATTTCTGTTTGCCAAAAGGGAGAGCAGAGCCTGTAAGCAGGAGTCTGTTATCCTCTGCTCTGAGGTCCACAGGACTAGGCAGCTACCAGGAGAAAGGTAATTGCACAGTCAGGCCTGAGCTGTTAGCTTCCAGTCAGGCTTGCAATGTGTATAAAACCTTGGTTACCTGATGAAGTCCTCGGTTACCATGAGCCCTCAGCATCAGCAACATGACCATTTTCTAAGCCAAGCTGCCTTAAGCCTGTCAAAGTAGGTTTAATTGTTGCTTCTTTTCTCTGAACAGTGCCCAGAAGCATTACATGACATTGGTAAGGACAGCTGTCCCAGAGAAACGCTCCAGGGAACAGCTGCTTTCTGTCCCAGCCCTCATGGCTGAGAGTGTCCCCTGCAGCAAGCCATTCCCACGATATGCTGCCTGTGGTCAATGGATCAAGGCACGGGGTACTTTGCCAAACCAGGATAACATCACAAAGGAGTAACTGGGAACTCCAGCAACAGTTGGCAGCAGCACAGCACAGCCCTCCTTTTCTATGTACCATTTCTATGATTTTCCACTCAAACCATTGTGCCATTTGAAGGGATGCAGACCTGTGCCATTCTGAGTTACAGTCAGACTTGTGGGTGCCACTAATTCTGCTAAATGAACAGTAAAATAGAAACAGACAGAATGATGTAATTAAGCATGCTGTAGAAAAAGAGTCGGAAGGAACATGCCAACATTATTTTCAAAAGCCACCTGCCCCAATATTCATAGCGTGACTCACATATCTACTAAAGTACTGCAGAAACCCTGGACTAGCTACACAATTCTCAACAGGAGTTTATGTGAAATTAAGTCATCCCAAATGGTCATTCAAACTAAGGGTTACTGACAAGGGAAGGGATGAAATAAAACGTTCCTGTTTTTCTAGACAACAAAAAAGACTGCTAAGGAAGTAACTTTATAACCTGAGAAGGGTCTGCAGCTTTAAGGAATTCTCCCCTAAAGGTTGTAAAGCTTGTACTATGCAAAGTATTTTTGCTATTATATACACTGGCGGCCACTAAGTGCAGCTATTATTTCTGGCGGTCATTCAGAGAAGGTCGGGGCTGATAAAGTGTTTAACAGAGTTTGTTTGGGTAGATCCATCTGTGTTTTTAACCACCCATACAGTCTTTTGTATCCTTTTAAAAGATGCTGGATGTTTCCGAGTATAATAAATTATGGTCTTGATTTTTATTTGCCATCTTTTATTATTTATCATGCCACAGTGAAGAACATCTTCTTTAGAATGTCCACACTTTTCTATATGGTTTACACAAGCATCTAAGAAAGGGATGGTTCTTTGCTTCAGGGCAAGGGTGAAGTGTACACAGAGCTCCCATTTCCTTGGTAAAGCCCATGTGGAGTTGTGAGCAGTTGCTCACACTCCTTAAACCGTGGAGTGAGTTCATGCCTCAGAAGAGCCAAGGAGGGGAGACTGCAATCAAAGAGCAGGGAAATAAGAGGTACATTGAAAGGATGTAGCAAGGACCCCAAGATGGAGCTTTGGAAAGGAAATGTTTTCAGGTCGTGAGCACCAGGAAAAATATCCTAACTAGTTGGGATGGACCATAATAGCATTCTTAACACTCCCACTGAATGGGTTTGGTAGTGCAGGATTTGAAACTTAGCCCCATTGTAAATGCTCTGTACTGCATGGAGCAAACCAGGTGAACACTCAGCACCCCGTTTCTCTGCCAGGCTTTGCATGGCCACAAGGCAAAGCACCTCAGTGACGATCTCTGCTACTGTTTATTAGTACTCTATTCCAAAACCTGAAGTGAAACCTGACCTGAAGTCAGCAAACATTTGCTGATTATGAAGCAGGTGACTATTGGTATCACCATGTTACAGACAGGAAAGTAAGATAGAACAAGTGGCTTGCAGCTAGTGACCGCTAGTGAACGTGTGCCCCACCTGACGCAAATAACTTCCATTGATGTAAAAATTATTTAAACATACAGTGAGAGGATCCTCACATCTGACAACCACTCCAGATGTTTCATAAAGCTTTTTTTATCCAGAGATAGTACTGTCCTGAACGTGTAGTTCAGGTCCCTTTGCCACTTACCTGAGCTTATCTGCTACAAAAATCACACGTCGCTCCAACAGGAGAGAAGCAAAGATCCTGATGATCTGACGAATGCTGAGGCACTTGAAAAGGCATTCAAAGTCCACATGTTCCAGACGTGAGTCCATGGGCCGCCGCAGCTCAATGACCTGAACACATCCAACAAACATGAGTCAGCATCACTGGTCAGGGCTGACAGCTTCGAGGGTGCTTGGCACCCCAGCCCGGGCCCTCCGGCACTGCTCTGTCCTTGCCTGTTGACAGGACATGGAGAACGACACCCAGCCTCTTTTGTAAACTGAGGCGCGAGGCACAGCACTCCAGAGAAATGGTGTATTACACTATTCACTATCAAGTCACTCTTCTTCCCAGAATACAGTTATGCGCATTAAATCTGCTGTCATTTCCAAGGGAAGCATTAATTCTTCCTTCTAAACACCCTGTCAGATATGTAAAGCCTGGCTGAGTCAGCAGTATGAAGCAAGTAACAAACTGGAAACACTGGAGCTGGAAGCTTACAGGGTTAAAACAGCCATAAAGACAAGGTAATTTGGTTATAAACTCAGCTAGCAATTCAAATTCACATCTAGATAGGAGCCAGGGACTGACCTTGAAGGCTGGGCAAATTTTAAACCCAATTTACTTCATTTTCAGTCTTCTGTGCTGCATAATTCACAAGATAATGTTTAAAACCTTTTCTTTTTTTTTTTGTCATAAAAATATATACATATATATACTTAACTGGGGAGTCAGGACAAGGTCTTAGATGGTGACTTGTGACATCCCTTTAAAGTCTAATTTTCATACTTCATCCATGACCTCAGGCCCTCTCCTTCCTTTTCTCAAATGCCTTTTGCTTGATTTCTTTATTATATCTTCCTTTTACTCTGCAATTGACAGATGTGGAACTTGAAGGTGGAAGACAGAAAAAAGAAGAGGGAAAAATAACACGAAGAAGAGAGTAACAGAGGGAGAAAAATATGAAGTGCAAGACAGCAAATGATGAACTACTGAGGAATTTGAGGAAACAGAAGGGAAAGGGGAAAATTTGGCCAACTTGAAGCTGTGTTGAAATCTCTGAAGACATATTAACAGGAACATACATACAACTCCTTCTTTCCATATGTCCAAAAATCACCGTCACTTTATTGCTTTAGACCACTTTTATGTTTTCATGCACATGACACCACATTCCACGACCATACTGTATTGTTAACTTGAGCAGCTCTTACAAAATCCCTCACAAACACACTGGTTTAAGGATATGATCAGCAGCAAGACCACAGGATACTGGAAACAAATCCAGTCCGTACCAGTGTACTTGTAATATTGTTTGTGATCAGTAACACAGGACTGTAAAAAGAAAGTCACTGTTAGAACAGTATTCATGTACAGATAAGATTTTTTTAAAAGCCTGAAATACAGAAACGTTATGGTATCAGAGTATTATATACCCGTCACTCAGCTGTTGCCTCAAGCAGCAATAAGAACCAAATTGTGGAGTGATGGTGTACCATGAATACCTCCTCAGGAACCACTGCCTGCCTACCCCTTTCTCGTATTCAGTAAAGGTGCCCGCTTCCACTCCTTAGCATTGGGATTGCAGGCTCAAACCATGTTTATGTGCCAAAGCATGAGGAGCTGGTTTTACTGCAAAACTTCCAACACTAAAATCTTGCTGCGGGGTAGGATGCAATGCAAGTTACAGCAGCTTTTACAAATGCCATGGATGTTTTCTGTTGCCTTGGTGGCAAAGCTTTCTGCTTCAGTCTGCTCATCACAAAGAAATATACTGTCTACTTCCCAATTAATCATCA
This sequence comes from Numenius arquata, assembly GCF_964106895.1. Classification (NCBI taxonomy): domain Eukaryota; kingdom Metazoa; phylum Chordata; class Aves; order Charadriiformes; family Scolopacidae; genus Numenius; species Numenius arquata. The sequence goes on from NC_133581.1 coordinate 21,160,520, forward strand.
TCTTTGTTTAGGCCAGAGGAGCCACAATGGAAGGACAAGATTCTGTTCCTAATTAAGCCAGTGCATTCCATTTAAACAACGAGTTTGTACTAGCGTAACAGAGAGCAAAGCTCAGCCAGAAGAGAGTTGTTTGTTTGTTTGGAATTATCTCAGTGTTTTTCTCTGGGAGAGTTCAGAAGCTTGAGCAGAGGATAGAGAAGTTGCAGATCTATGGTTCCCAGATACTTTCACATCAAAAAAGCATTATTAGATCTAACCACTGTTATGCCACTCAGCCTTTTAATTTTCCTTTGCTTCTCCAGAAGAAAATGCTTGTGACTTCAACATGCCTTGCAAGTCACTTATACAAGGAAAGCCTTACATTTCATACCAAGCCACATTACAGGCCCACTCCACTGAAGTCAGTGGCAGTACAGTTGGAGAAAATATGATTCAATGTAAAAATACTAATAGCACTGTAAAACTAACCCTCAGGAGTGTAAAATAAACCTAGAGGGAATTTTTTTTTCCTGATTTCACTAACTGGGCCAAATTCTATTCCTATCCACAGTAATGTATTTTGTCTATATGCTTGCCCACTCGGAGTGGAGCTACAGTATACTTACATAAGGACACGCAGAGAACAGAATTTGAAACAACAAATGGCTAGAAAGCCTCAAGTTACAAAAAACTTTTTAAGTAAGGCACCATTACTGCCATTTTCCAGTAAGGCCTACGTTGTATAATTCTAGGCTTCTAGCTACTTGAGTCAGTAATAAAAGGAAATGAAATCTACTATATGTGTGCACACACACATGCAAAACCTTTCATATGACATGCTTTTCCAAATATAGACTATTTCTTTGAGGGCCAGTTGAAGGATATTTATTGCCAAAAAGAGCCATTTAAATGCTGCTGGTCACTCCTCCTACCAAGGCCAGGACCAGCAGTAATGAGGTTTGCAATAACAACTGGCTGCTGAACTGTTTTAAGTACGGTCAGCTTGGGAAACTTACACTTGCTTGCTATCACTATGATAAAGCCCAGCAACACTGTAGTTCTCATAATTACACCAGCCAGGCAAACTAGGACATTTGTGTTGTTTGTGGTTTTTTTTCTTAAACTCAACTTATAAATAAATATAAAATAACAAATATATAACAATAAATTGGCTTATAATCGTCAATGGGAACCAGCATTAGCATATCAACACTGGTGCAGCTCCTGCTTTGCTCATTTTGAGGGTGTGCCACCTCACATGCCTTGCAGTATCCGTATGTCTCCTCTTGTTTTTCTTCTGCTGTTTGATATTGAGTGGTAAGGGGGGAGGCTTTGACTTTTAATGTTTGCGGTTGCTTTTTACCTCGTTTCCAGCTCCAGGCAGAAAGGTTTTGACTTTGATTGTCTTTCCAGGTGCAGGAAAAGGAGATTCCATCAGACTCCTCATAAATGGATAAACCAAGGCAGCAGATATCCCCCTTCTCCTTTCAACCTCATCCAGGATCTGAACCATTAGTAACACATAAGAGAGAAAGAGACAGAACATGTCAGCACCACATGCAGTTTTGAAGCATCTTTTGACCCACATGTGCCTCAACACATGGCAGATCTAAGTTTAATTCCCTTCTGCCATGCATCTCTTCACTACCATTAGAGTTACGGGATTCAATCATACTCTAAAAATTATACTTTTTCCAGTTACAAAATGGAGCCTATTTGTGAATGCAGTTAATACAGAGACAAGGAAGAAATAATAAGTCTGGAAAGGAGAAAGAAGACTCAGCATGGCAAAAGGGATCTATATTGTCAGGATTTTGCCTGAACAGCAGGATGAGCTGAAGGAGAGAAAGAACAAGATGAAACCCATGACCAAAGGCCAGGTCAGCATCACATCTCAGTGGTACATCTTGAAATTTGTATTACGGAGAAGCACTTTCTTCTGCCCTGGGCATCTCTTCCATTTCACCTGAGAGGACAGGAAAAAGGCCAGCAAGAAAAGCAATCTTGCCACACTATGATACCAGCAAGGGTCCATGAGGAAAGAGCTCCTGGAAGAGTCCTGGCACTGGCAGCAGCAGTCACGTTGCAGTCTGTGCTGAGCTGGAGCCAGCCGTGAGCAGCCTCATGAAGCATGCCCAGCTGTTTACACTGGGTGCCTGCATTAAGGTCATTTTCTGTTTGACATGACACAGAGCAGGCAATCTAGTTCTGAAATAAGCAGATGGAACTTCTTACAGATAGAGAGGACTATTATTTTCCTCTCTCTTTGGTCACACGGGCCAACATAAATTAGATCACAGCTAAGTTTTCCCACATTAGACAGACCATATAGATGATAAACATAAAGACGAGGAGAAAGCAAGCTTCAAAGCAGTTAATGGTTTGACCTGAAATGGTGATCTTTTAACCACTACTCAAGAGCAAAAGGCCATACAAGAGTTAGTGGGTCCGAGCCAGGCATTTTCCCATGTTTCTCTTGGAAATGCTTTTCACTGAAACAGAACATTAAAAGATACTTAAGCACAAGCTGGTGACTTAAAACCATAGCTAGTGACACCAATGCCAGCAGAGGCATACACTGGTACATAGTTTCCCCTTCCTCCTTGCAACATAGTAAAGCAAACTAATCAAAGCAAAGCTGACCCAATACACATAGCTTGCGTTCCCATCCATCAAAGTGGCAGATAACCATAAATGATAACGTGAATTTCATTCTTGATATAATTTGCAGCACAATAACTATTCTCATCAAACGAACCAGCTGTCCAAATGGGAAGTAGTAATGAACCAAAGCTATGCCCAGGGTCCCTTAGTGCTCCTGCACACTGAGAGCATGCAGTTGTAATGTGACCAACACCCATGTCCTTTTCTGCAGTCACTATGTGATGCTTTATGTTGCTGGAGTTAGGGGTCATGCGTGTGTCATATCCCTGTCCCAACAACCTTCACAATACAAATAAAAAGGAGCATTTAAACTGAATAAAAGTGGAACAGAAATCTCAGGAGATAAAATGGTCAAAAACACCTGTTGAAGCCATGATGAAATGAACTGGCTGGAAGTAAAGATATCTGGTTCTCAAGTCTGTCTTAGCAGTAGGTATTACAGCAATAAGCATAAAAGCCTTTGAGGAAGATGAAAATAATGCAGGCTATCAGAAACAGGATTATAAACATTTTAAAACAGAGGACTCTTTTTGCTCTTCTGATAAATAATATCCAAGGTTTAATATCTCATGGTCTTTCATCACTCACATTTTTGTGCGAAGACAACTGTTCCCTGTTTTGACTAATTTGGCAAAGTGTACCATCATGACCATTTTCCTCTCTTTCACTGGATTTATCAATTAAGGCAGCCCCGGCTCCTCTTACCAGGCCAGAAAAAGAGACTGTCTCACTTTTCAAGAACTTCTGTCTCCACCCACACCACATCTGTCTTCAAAACCAACAGGGACGCTAAGGCTCAAACTCTTTCTCCTTCATTTAACAGCTGTTTCATCCAAACCCTTTCCAAATGCAGTGCTTGGAGCATTTGCTAAAGAGCTGTGTTAAATCCAGCCCAGGGCTGGAATCAGCTGAACACCCTGCTTCCACTCCGGCACTGGTATGGCCAGGAGGTGACCAGCCCTCTGTAGGACAATACCGCTGTGGCCAGACTCCAGTGTGGATGGTGTCCTTTTGTGGCCCAGCTCCTTCATGAACCCGGTAGAAAAAAAAGCAGAGGTGTGTTACAGCCACATTCAGGGCCCAATATGCAATTGAGTGGGAGCCTTCCTTCATGAACAGAGCAAGAATTTGAGGCCCGTGTGGCCAGGACCTGCCTGCCACAATGCCTGGGAACAGCCCCTGCTGAAGCCAGTGAAGTTACACTCACCCACTCACCTGTCAACCTTGGGTTCACTTTGGCTGATCAGATGCTTTTTTTTCAAGTTACAGATTGAACCAGGAAAGGCGATTATTTGCAATTTTGGTGCAATGACCCAATGACCTTCCTTGTAGTTTTCTTTTTTTTTTTTCTTTTTTTCTCTTTTTTTCTCCCAAATTTTCCTTTGAAAATTAGTTCACTATCAAAATTAGATAATAACATAAAAACAAACAAAAAGCCTCATGACATCTCTCCGTACCATGATCTTGGTGAGCTGTGTTATCCTCCCAGAACAAGGCATTCCGTTTTGCTCACAGAGATCTATTTAGATACATATTATGTCTAAGAGACACTGTTATAAACCCTTGATTTCAGAGCTTTATGAATGACATCAGAAGCAGAATTGCAATTAACAATTGCAACCCCATTGTTTTTCCTCACACAAGATTTGTAAGTTTTATCTAGAAAAGCTTGAAAGCCACTTTGAAGATAACATTCTGTATGATTATTAGATCATATGAACAATAGAAATGCTATGATTTTTATTAATTTCAATGATTTCCATGTTCTTTTCAACTTTATTTTATACAAATGAGCAAGAAAAATCTGTAAGTTCTGTGAGATTTCCCATATCTGAAGTGAAATTCTCTGGCAAATTAAAACAACATTTCTATGAACACTGTATCAAAATTGGCAAAGGGGAAGGCAGCCATTTGACATTAGGTATATCATTGTTCTCTACAGATCCCCAACAAATCCTATATGATACTCTGAGGTGCTTACTGAATTTTGCAGTATACTCTCTTAGGAGGTCCTAAACTGGCAGCCAGAGAGATATTTCAAATGTTCATCAATCAGAAATGTTATTAATAGTTAATTTTAACAACATTTTGTCTCACAAAAGAAGAATGCTTGTGGCTCTGGAGCTGACTGGCAGTTAACTGTTTCTATTCAATCTCTCAGTTGAGCTGCAATGCCCTGCTTATTGTCTTGAAACTCTTGTGTCAAGAAATGCATTACCTAGTAAACCACACCAGCATATGATGCAACTTTGGATTCAATACGTGGAGGCCAATAAAAGATTATCCATACTTTCCTAGCCTCCTAGGATAAAAAGCACGTCAATAGAGTTAAGCATATAGAATTCACTTATCAGGTAATCTTTTTTCTTAACTTCATCATTCCACAGAGTATTGGAGTAAAAGTGGTCCTGGCCCATCATTCAAACTGTGGATGCCAAGAATTACAGCTCAGCACAGAAGAGCTTTAGAAAACAATGGAAAAACCGTCAGTCAGCCAGATCATACAGACACCCAGATGTTTTTTGAATCAAGTTCTGCCTCAGTCACAGAAGTAATAAAACATTCTTTGATGAACCCAATAATAGGGATGGAATATCCAAAACAGCAACTGTAAAATACAGTTATCTCCCATCAAAGGAAGAAATTCTTCTCGTCTGGTTCATAGCTGCGGATGTGTCTCAGTAAACAATCAAATTAAAAAGCAATATTGAAAAAAGTCTTCTTACCTTGGAAAATAAGTCAAAGCATCCCAGACGGCTGATGACACAATAAACTTCAGGTAGGCGTGGGCCTTTTCCACTTGGCTGATAACAGTTAAAAGGAGATCAAAATTACATATTAATTTGGAGTCATAAGGAAATACACTTCTCTCTGATCACACAGTTGGCCATCATGTGACATCTTTCACTATCCGTTTCTCCAACAAAATAGCTGATCTTGGAAAAGCATCATATTTCTTCCATAAGACAGGAAACTAAAAAGCATAAATAGTGCTTATCCACTTTGGAAATCACAGTGCATTGGAGCTGTATTCCAATGTCGCTCCAGCTTGCAGCCATAAAAGCCCATTTAACTATGACTGTAACTCATGCTTGTGCTATCACTGTCCTCTGCTCCTGCTGCAGCACAAGGAGTGGGGCCACTCTGGGGCCGTTTGCTGGGAGATGAGAACTACAATGCTGAGGTAGGTTATGATGGCTTTAGTTCCCCACTCCATGATGCTCAAAGATAGCTCAATTTACAGAAAGCAAGCTCATAGAGCTAAACAAAGGCAAGCTGTATGAGCTAAATCATTAACTTCCTCAGATTAATGCATGAAACTCTTAAATAACTTAAACAGTGGCAAGTATGAATCAATGACGCGCATCTTACCCACCCCTCCCAAAAAACCCGTATAAAGACCATCCTCTGTAACCATCCTGTTGAAGAAATTTCCTAGAGAAGCAAATGGTTTAAATTGGCATGACTGATATGTATTCCCTCAGCATACTGGACTCTGCAACCCTGCCTATAGCACTGCAGGAAAAGGTCAGTCAGCACTGTGTGTGAAAGACGGTACAACCACTGCCTGGATTCAGCTTATTTACTGTAAAAGAAGTAGAATTAGGCCAATGCTGAGCACTTGAGAAAACCATCCTCACTGGCAAGGTCCTCAGAGCAGAGAGCTGATCTGCCTGTGTCCTACGTGTGTACAATGCACACAGATGGCAGTGACATCCATGCATAGCAGCTTCCCACTGTAATTTTAATAAGCTGCAACACAGCATTCCAGTTTTGTATAGTTGCAAGTGATTTTCACCAGATCAGCAGGCACACACCTCCTAGGGGCTGTTTTTTTAACAAGGCAGCTTGTTGACTTCCGATGCAGCCACATGTAGTCTCAAGATACAATGCAATGAAGTCCTGGCGCTGCCTTGTCCAGGAGCTACATCCATCACGGCACAGAAAAGCTGCAGGTACTCTAGCAAACCTCAGTACCTCAGGAGCAAAAGGCTGAGAGCAGGGCCTGAGGCCACAGGTGAGGCCTCCTACTTCGTTATGTCTCATGAAGCCAGCTGTGCTTGTACCACATGGAGTGAAAAGTGGCTGTAAGAGTCACTTGGCATCACTTAGCCTCTTTACACAGCTGTACGTTATTGGTATGCAACAGTGAAAGAATCTTTTCTAATAACGACTCTGTGATAAAGGTACTCAGTCACTGTTTCCATCAGCTTCTGCCCACTTGTACATTTAGCCAATGTGGCTGATCATCTGCTCTGTATCCACATAGAAGGCTAGTATATTTTTATCTTTGTCTCATCATTAGACAGTGATACAGTGATTAACTTCTCCACGGTGTGTTTGACATTTACATGCCACACAAATGTCAATCAAGAGAAACTGAGGGGTAGCTGTGCTTTTTAAATCTGCATCTTGCAATCTAGACTTGGACAGTCAGCAGGTGCCTGACTGTTATAATAAAGACCACAAAAAAATACCAAAGCTAAGTGAATACAGATGAGTCTATTTCTGGACCCAAACCTGCTCACTACACGTCACATCTCTGAAAAAGCAGAGTCCTTTTTTGTCCATATTAGGTATAAAACCCTTTCTAAAGGCACTGAGTGATTATATCAAGCATGTGGGATTTTGGTTAAAATCATTGTGTCAAATCTGCAGGAATGCCGAATCCATGCCAGGAGCCTTGGAGAGCTCCCAACCAAGAGCTGTCTCACTGAGTGCCAGTAAAAACATCACATTCCTGGGTCATCTATAAGACCAGAAACAATAACTGCTTAGCGCTTACTCAAAGATTCTCCTTTATGAAATATCACTGCTTTCAAACATCTTAAAGGCTACATGTCGCCAAGAGCTGGGATTCTTCCCTCCTTGCTCTCACCATCCTTTTCTGTTATTTCAGAGACTTTTTCCTGCAAACAGCACAGCCTCCCAGATGCATACAAATCATCTGTAAGAGGCAGCAAGCAAAAGACACAGGCAGAGCCATTCTGAGGGGCAGGACTTCTCAAATTTCTGACGCTGGCAACTCTTCACGTAACCTCCCCTCAGACATTAGTTTACACCTCAAAGATGGATCTAAAACACCTGCTCATTGTGCTTTAGTTTGCTTCTTTCCCAGAAAAACACTGTATGGGATGTGACACTCCTCCCTTCTCTGCCTGGACTCGTCTTTTTTCACTAGGGGAGACTTGAGCACTGTGTCTGGCCAACAGTACTGGTTTAACCTCCTCTCTTCCCAGAAAAGAGTGCTTCCAAGTTACAGGATGTGCTCTACAAGGTGGCTACAAAGCTTTGGAGTTATGTCCTCATGTCCTCCAAGGCTCACTCTTCCACACAATGAATAGGTCCAGTTCAGGGAAACTGTATGGCAAAGTAGCACAGCTGAGAGGCATCTGAGTGACTCTGCCTTGATGCACTCCTCCTGGAAGAGGAGAGATGGAGGGGATGATATTTTGGCTTTTATTTGTTTTCAATGTGTTTTCATGGAGCCCAGGATATTTTTAGCCTTAGTTCAGTATCACGAATGAAAATGCTAATGAGTTTTGTTGATAACAAGACAGTTTCCCAAGAGGATGAACACAAACTGACAAGAACTTGGCTATGAGATGGAGGAGCTGAGATCTGCATCAGGGCTGGTCCGCAAGCAGCTCAGGATAATCTTTTTTATAGTGAGTTTAATCTGAAGTTTACTGACTAAAGACCACTCCAAAACCTGCTTTGGCAAAAGAAACAGGAGGCCTTTGCTCCAAAAAATAAGCTTGCAATTTTTCTCTTTCAAATTGCACCTCCCTGTCCATGTGCTTGAAATCTAGGGGAGCCTTCAGAGATCTCCTTCCAGTATGGCATAGCACCAAGAGTCTCTCACACACTGCACACGCCTGCTTTCAAAGCAAGGCAGGCTGTTCCGGCAGTGTGCATACCCACCAGCCAGTCAGACACATAACTCAGTGGTTTGGGTTTTTTAAGGTACTGGGGAAGCTGTGCGGTGTCAGGAAAGCTCCTGGTTTCACAGCCACAGAAATAACTGGGGAATACTAGTCCCAGCATGTTGACATCAGAGGAACCAAAGCAATGGGGACCAAACACAACATTTTTCCTCCTGCACTTCTCCTCCCAGCTTCTCTCATCTACCTGAAGATAAACCATGTGGAGGGGAAAGGCAGCAAAACCAAACCTACCAAACGGCGAGAAACATGCACCTTATTCCTACCTGCCATTTCAAAGAAGCAGGAATGCAGCAAGAAACAGACAGGAGTTACCCTGAAGACTCCAGAAGGGCTGTGTTTCCTTCCTCCCCAAAATGGGACAGGACACCTTGCCTGATGTCTTCTAAATAATTCCCCATAGAGCATTATTAGGAAAACCAGAGGAAGCAGTAAGGGCTGCCCCAAGGCCAGGTGAAAAAGAACCATCACAAATGCAAAGCAGCGGCTAAGTTCTCTGAAGGAAACAGACTTTGCAAAGCACATGCATTAACTCTGTGTAAGCCTCTAATACCCTGGACTCCCTTTGAGACCATAACTGTAGATGTTTCAATTGCAATTAGCTGTAATTAAACCAATGAACATATCACAGAGATAGTACATAAAATTATTTAACTCTAAATGACAATGCAAATGCCATTTTCACATACAGAGTGAATGAGAAAATATGCCTATTGAAATATGTCTATTCCTTTCTGCAGGAGAATGAAAAGGACACTATTTTAATTTGACCTGGCTCTAGGACTGTCTTGATCTTGGAGCAATGAAAGATGCAGATTCTTGAACAGGGAAACGTGGTATTCCCAAATAACTTCCCAGCACATTTCTCCTGCTCAGTTATATTAGAGCCACTCACAAGCTTGTGTAGCTTGAATGGATGACACCATCAAGAAGATAGAGGAGATATCTCCCATGAACATTTCTCTGCATACACTAGACAAGGTTTGGGAGTTTCAGAAAGAGAGAGACGTACTGAAAACCCAGCAAGGCTCTTTCTTGGGAAGCCTGTTTTGCTGCTGGCTTAATTTAAAGAATGACAGACCTGCTAATACAGAGACTGAAAAGTAGGTTTGCAGAAATCAGATTATTGTGTCAGATCAGATCACCACTCTCTTAAGCCTAATGCAATCACATCATCATGGCCACACAAGCCCCAGCCTCACCAGCAAGCCAGCATATCCAGAAACAGAGATGTTCCTTAATGGTATCAGGAATCAGAACAATTCAAATGTTGACAGCCTAAAATGAATACATCAGTCACAAGCCAGCTTCTGGGGCAGCTCTTGATTCCTTGTTAGGGCCAATCCAAATTCAGACCATGAGAAAACTGTGGGTGTTTCAAATTCAAAACCATGTCTTAAAAGCCTTCTTGTTATATGTGAAACATATGAACTTTTAATGCCAGAGCACCCAATGTGCACAGGGTTGTCAAAGGTGCTTGTGGGAGGGCAGGATGGAGTGAAGAGAGCAAAGGGAAGAAAAGGTTTTCCAGTGAGCTTTTTTCAGTTCCATAAAGATTAGTCTGCATCCCACAAAAGTTGCTTTCATAGTGTAATGAATTCTCCTCTCCTGCCCCAGCAAATGTAGGATGAACTAGTCCCACCTAACAACTGTTTTTCATGTTTTAATGGACATAATTCATGTTCAGGCATCTGCTCCTCCACTGACTCCTGGGACTGGCTCATCTTAGCCTAGAAAAGTGCTTGAGGAGCATTTTTAATTGAAAGGGAAGAGCGAGGTAGGATAGGGTAAAACAGACCCTACAGGTTTTTGTCTTATTTCTGCAAGTACAAAGTTACCAGCCAAGAAATCCTGACATTGTCTGAGAACTGGGTCTGCTCAGATGTCCACCCGATATGATAGAAATGTGTGTCTTCTACTGCTCCCATGAACCAGCTGCGGCAACAAACTGCAGGACATTGTTTTAAGGATGCAGTATCTTATATTCTAGTATTACCCCACTAGTTAGAAATAGTACCCCTCAGCATATGCAGCAGCTCCCATGGCAGTAACACCCAAAATGCTTGTGAAGATCCCATAAAACAGCAGCTTACATGCCATGACTGTCCCTGGGGACAGGGGCTGGCACAGCTGTGGATCCCAGCCATAAGACCACTGACAGCACAGGCTGCTGAAGACCTGCACTGGATCCAAGCATCTCCCAAAGGATACAGGCCTGGATGTCTCTGGCTGTCTACACCTTTTTTCTGGGCTGCAGAGACCATTCATGGCCTCCCAGTAAGGAAAGTTTTGCAGATTTTCCAGTCCTGGTTGGTCATGCAGCTGAGGCTCTGTCAGCAGAAACCCACTGAGAAGGTCCCTGCTTTCACCACTGTGATCCTTGTATATCCACTGTGCTCTTACTGGGCACAAGCCTATGGGGTTGCACAGATAGAGAATAGCTAAGACTTCAGTCACACCCTTTAGAAAGCAATTTTTAAACATTTTAAATCAAGGCAAATAGTAAAATGAAATTATACACTAAACCAAATCAAAAATCTGTATTTTGCAAGGTACACTCAGATTCACGTTACAGCAGCTTCACCCCTGTTCCTTCCCCACTGTGTGCTCCTGCTGTTCCTGTGCTCCTGCTCTCCTTCTGCCCCTACCCAGGTTTCTGCACCTTAGCACTAGGGGCATTGCAATGACCGCTGGAGATGGCCGTGACCAGCTGGGTGAGACCAAGTCATCAGCAAGAACTGGTCAAATCATTTTCGCTGCTGACACGTGTGTATCGCAGAGCCACCGCCCAAGAACAGCTCTAGAAAAGAGCTAGCAAGTTGATGAATTAATTATCACGGAAAAGAAAATTAAATTAATCTGAGTTATGAAAGAAAAATGTCTTCTTTGCAGTAAAATGGTATAGTAGTGAGAGTTAATATCTCTACTATATACTGGCCCATTTCCTTTTGTACGAAGATGCATTCTTCTCACATCCAGTCACTAGGAAAGCTGTTACACGATTGCCTTGGAGGTATCCAGATGTAGCTGGAAAACTCCATGCTATCTATGGAAGTGCAGATTGTTTGCTGTGGTACAATAGGTTACATTCCGTTCTAATCCAGCTCCAAAATGAAACAAAACAATATAAATATGTTTAAGGGGGATACTGTACAGGATTTGTAGTACAAACAGAACATAATTGTCACTGTATCCCTTGAGGTAGTTTTGGCAGGGTTTTAGCACACACACCCCAGAAAAAAGGGTCTGTAAGAATCTGCAATCTGAAGGCAGAAAAGAAAAAGTGGAACAGTTTGTTCATATTACAACATGCCAAAGGAGAACAAGGCTGACAGAAAGCAATTGTTTCATAAACAAAGGAATTGTCACACCAACCTCCGCAGAAGACACAGATAGCCATCCTCACAGGGTCAGGCTGGTTGGCCCATCCAGCCATGGAGCCTGCTGCCCAGGACTGCCAAATGCTCTAGAAGGTGTGAGACATCTCTCGCTGGGTATTACAAGAGCATCCCTTGCCAGGACAGCTGGGAAATATTTTCTAAGGAATTAGCCTCACAGCAGTTGGCTTGTCTTGAAGTAGAGCAGTTTATAATGATTTTAGGGCTTTCTTATGGTTCTATATTACACAGTATGGCCCCACCTTTCTCTTGCGTAGTATTTGCCAAAAATTCTATGTAGTTCCCGAATGATGGTTATTGCATTTGACAGAACTTGTGGGTCGGGAATGTGACTAATCGGAGGAGATGCTGTGCCCTCCTGGACATCAGAGCCACCATGATTGAAGCTTTCAGAAACTGCTCAGGAAACTGGACACCCAAACACAAAAATCTGCTTTAGAGCCCCAGCCTCTGGCATATAAACAGTGCCTGCAGAATTCATCTGCTCCTTGTTGCCTATATAAACTCTGTATTTGCATATATAACAAAGTATACATGTAACTGTCAATATCATACTGAGGCACACATCAGTGAGACTGTTCCACCCATGCATTGACATTTGCAGGGGACAAGAAATTGTTATGCTTTGTGAGCACAGCTGAACTTTACGGAGAAGGCACTTCAGATAAAAACCCCAATTCTACCTTTTCTCCCAACAGGACAGAAAGACGTTGCAGGATCCAAATAACAGTAGATCTCTGCTACTTATGCCATTTCCCCAGGCAGAGAAATGCTGAGATGTTTATCTGTAGGATCCAATTAACAGTAGATCTCTGCTACTTTTGCCATTTCCCCAGGCAGAGAAATGCTGAGATATTTATCTGCAGCATCCAAAATCCTCTTTCTTTCTTTCTAAGCCCTCGACTGCACCAGTTTTGGTCTCAAGAAGGTACAGCAGGATTTGCCCCAGAAAGGGATAAGCTGGTAAAATACATTGGTACCACTCCACTTTTCTCTGCTGAGTAGGCTGTACCACTGAGATGAAACATGTCAGCTTCTGAATGTCAGATTCTGGAACCAGACGAAACATCCTGAATTAAGTGATCCACCAGAGCAGCTTTATAACTGGCTTTATAATTATTAGATAGATTTAGCAAGACAGTACTTAGTTTTCCCCTTTTTAAATAATTTTTTTTGCTATCTGGCTGATTGATTTTTGCCATAGATACTGGAGGATAAAAACAGTCACCAATGCCGTCTCAAAACACCATTCATATAAAAGTGTGTAGTACTGATTTAATTCTGTTCCTGATATTTCCTACTATGCTAACCTATCTTCCGCACTAGCTGAAAGTCAGTGTTCCATTTTTATGTTGCCTTCAATGTAGAGTGGATTTCACCGAGCCTTAAATGAGTAAAAAAAGCCTACATTAGTCCTTCTTTAACAAATTAATTTAACATTTCTGTGTATACATCATTTTTTTATTGTTGCTGATTATTTTCAGCAACATTATTTTCAGTTTCAGCCTGATCCAGGATCAACTGTTTTGCATTTCACAAATGTAAGCTCTGTGCATCATTCCAAACTTACTAACATTCCCAGAAATATAAAATTCATAAACCACCTTTACCTGGTAGAGTGAAAAAATTCTATAATTTAATTCTAGCTAACATTTTCTCAGGTTTTTTCCCCAAATATACCTTATTATCATTTTAAATGACAACACATTAAAAAGTAATTGAATTGTACTGTTGCCCTACATCTTGTTAGGCTTATTTACACCAGCAAGGATAGCTTCTAGGTGCTCCACTTGTTTATCTCTAAATTACCCCTTGACCAGCCCTAGATTTACTGCAACACAACCCTTCATTGACATTTCCTTTCCACACATAAACCTTGTTGCAGCCCACACTTACACACAGTGTTGTACAGAGTAAGCAAGTCTCTGCAATGCTACCTATGGCAAATACCGCCCACAGAATTGATAAACAAGTTTTCTGTTATGTTAGTTTAAACGAAACTTCTTACAAATAGAGGAACCACACACAGCAATACCTCCCAGACAGAGCATCTGCTGTCGGCATGACAAGGAGCTTTGCCATAGACTAAAAGCGGGGCAAGAGCAGGGTCAGGTACAGGCAGCATGCAGGGTGGAGGGTGCTGTTCTAACGACATCGAGTTGCTCTGTCTACTGGGAGTGACTGAAAGCTACTGGAGGCAGGTGCTCCCTGCCTGGAAAGATGGGAAATCGTGCCAGAGAGGGAAGAAAGGGGAAAGTGCCAGTGTCTCCTTCGCTTAGATCAGAACTACCTATTTACAAGTTTGCAATGCTGCTGCAGACATTCATTTTGTACAGAGTACGGAAAAGGCTCCTTCAGCATCCAACATCCATATAAGCTCTCCAACCAAGTGTAGGCAACTATAATGTGAACAGCCATGGTTCCCCACCTAGTCACTTGCAACCGGCTCCAAACCTATCTGAGCGGTGATGAGTACAGGCTAGAGCAGGAACAACCAACTGATTTATGCTTTGCTGCCATCCAGTCAGGTCTGCAGGATGGACAGCAAAATCCCCGTTTGTGCTGTGTTTCACCTGCCTTAATACACTTTGCAAGCCTTTGTGCAGTTTCCTCCCCCCTGCCCTGACACACACACACAGACACACACTGCCATGCTCTCAATTTATCAGCTAACTGGTGATTTTTCAGGTGATGAGACAAAGCTGTTTGGTAGGCTGAGTCAGGTGCTTGCACCACCAATTGACTACCCCTGGTCATGAGGACTGAAAAGGAGCCTGAGAACCTAGACTTCCTGGCACTGGCATCAGCTCATTGCATGGTCCTGAGCAAACAGTGATGGTGGTGTGCTCTCCACTGTTGTTGCCCTCATACTTGACAGGGTGGCTTATTTACCTACATCACGGCCCTGCTGCAGACTGACTAGGCAGTACTGGCAGAGGACTTTGGAGATGTAAGCAGCTGTCCAAAAGATAAACGCTACTCACAAATGTTTAGAAATACCACATTTGCCTTTGCATGCAGTGTTGTAATATTCCTGATTCTGCTTGAAAGCACGTAATATAAAGAATTTTAAAAGTAAGCACTCACACAAGAAACTTTCCACCTTCTTATGAACTTCCTACAAGACTTGGGTTCTATTTGATTGAGACAGCCATTACAAATTCTTATTTCACTTGAGCTCCTTACATTTCTAGATTTCAGAGTGAGTAACTGTTTTCTTTTAAAGCCACAAGACACACCCTCAAAGTTCAGACTATAGTTTTGAGATATTGTTTAACAGAATTCTGCATTTTGAAGTTGTGAGAAACAACTTACCAACAGCCTCCTGCAATAACCAAACCGCCGGCTCCCGTCTTCCCCAGTCAGCATGAAAGAGAAGGTCTCACTAGAAGAAAATAAATTGCCCAAATCTTACTATCAGAACTACAGTATAGCTACAAGGTAGATCATTTAGAAAACAATACTGCCTTATCAAGTGAGAGATACTACCCACTGGAGGATCTTCTCTCCCTCTGCCCATCATCTCGAAATGCTCTGTGGACAAATTTCATCAAGAGTAGAGCAAAAATATCTGCACAGTTGAGGACAACTCTCTTATTATAGGAAGAGATGGGAGCTGAATTTCAGTGACATGGCAGCCTTTGTGTATATTGTTGGTTCTATTCTTTAGAAGTTAGAAGTGAATGGGGACATGGCAGCCCCCATGGTAGCCCCAGCCTACTGCAGAAGGAACACAATAATCGGATTTTGAGGGCAGTATTCAAATGATGTATCTCCCTGACCTTTTAGTTAGATCCTGTCTTTGGACTGTGCTTTGTTCTTAAAGGGAGAACCTTAGATATTCTCTAGGAGTACAGAAATCTTTTCTAATCTGGAAAGAACATAAATTTCAAGAATCCAGCTCATTTTATATCCCTGTCTAGGATAAGTACCATTTGTGACAGAGAAGTAAAACGACAGTTTAAGGCTATAATTACAGCAGCACACGTAAAGGGAAAGATTTTTTGCCAAGACTGAGAAACATTCCTGACTGCTTTGCAAGTTTTAAATGGCATTATATAAAACACTTTTAATTTGTGCTGGAATGCCAGAGTTTATATACTTATAGCTGTATACGGGAGCCGTATATTGTTTCACAAATGTGGGCTCATGAAAAGTTCTGTCTAGGAGAGCAGCAGCAGAAGAGGTGAAATGCTGTGTGGGCAGGGCTGTGTGCTTCTCATACCAATGTTGCCCACACAGTTGTCTGCTTCTGCTTCAGTGTTTTCAATAAGTCACTATTCAGGTATATCCATATACTGAATAATACAGCAAAGCAACGCAAAATATAAGATGGTTATGTTGCATGTGCCATAAGTAAGCCAATAAAAAGTTCCATACGTATTTACTCTTGGCTATAGTAATAACTGCAGGTGAATGCTAGTTCCTTGTCATCATTGAAAGTCCCTCTAGACACACTCTGGACAGATCTTACTTCATTTACACGTCTCAGACCATGCATCTTTAGGAGCCATTTCATATTCTAGGGCAATAGGGGGAGACCCCACCTGGAGTAGTGCATCCAGCTTTGGAGTCCTCATTGGTCCAGAGGAGGACCACAGAAATAATCAGAGGGAATGGAACACCTCCTCTATGAGGCCAGGCTGAGAGAGTTGGGGTTGTTTATTTAGGCTGGAGAAGAGAAGACTCTGAGGAGACCTTACTGTGGCCTTTCAGTACTCCTAAGGGGGCTTCTAAGAAAGATGGGGACAGACTTTTTAGTGGCCTGTAGCAATAGGAAAAGGGGTTGTAGATGCCCCATCCCTGGAAACATTCAAGGTCAGGATGGATGGGGCTTTGAGCAACCTGAACTTGTTGAAGGTGTCCCTGCTCATTGCAGGAAGTTGGACCAGATGACCTTTAAAGGTCCTTTCCAATCGAAACCATTCTATCATTCTATCCTTCCTGCCTATTCTACTACTTCTACACCTTCAGATCAACAGGTTCTGATATATCAATGCAGGGGCAAAAAAAAAAAAAAAAAAAGATACATTTTTTGAAGTTGAATGAAAAAGTAAATGCCAGCCTGGCTCTCCCTTCCCTTGCCCTTCTCCTGTAGTCATTCATCTGTGAGGGAAGGAAGAATAGAGGTCCTCTGCTGGCATAGAGCTCAGCTCAAAAAAAGTTCTCAGAACAGCATTGCTTTGAGCCAGATGAAGAGGTGTTCTACTATGTTAGATCAGCATTATGGGGTAAATGACTAGGGCAGGTGGTGGGCAGGGCCCTGTCCTTTTTAAGATTTATTTTAAATACTTCCATTTATGCTTTTGGGTTTAGAACTGAGAGGAACCTCCGAACCTTTTCCACTCAGCCACACAGGCCTGTAAGGCAGGCAGAAAAATAATATAGAACTTAAAAAAACCCCAAAACAATTAAATACAGCTGCTTGAGCCTGAAGCGGCCAAGACTCAAACTGCTACTTCCTTAATTGGGCATCAGCAAGCCTGCGGCTGCTCTAGATGCACTCCATCAGCACCGTGCAGCAGAGGAGCACCAGAGGGTTTACCTGTTGTATTCAGAGACAGGGAGCCAGTCCTTGGCATCAGGAAAGCAGAACTGAGGGATAGCTTTGAGACGCTCCTCTGCTTCACGCATTTGCTTGGTTGGTCTTTCTAGCTGTGGGGTAGAAAATTAAGGTTCAGTCAGTTACTGTTAATACCAGCTTCACAGCACCTCTCAGGAGGGGGAGTCACTAATGAACTCTGAAGAGCAAGGGTCCATCAACTTGCTCTCTGTTTGTGCTTGGCAGAATGAGGCATGACCCCAGGACAGTCTTACAGATGCTAGTAAAATAGAAATAATCACTGCTGGGGGTTTTTAAATTTTTTTCAAATTGCCCAAAGCTCCCTTGTTACAGAATGGCCACTTAAAACAGTCCTAACTCAAATTCCTTTCTGCTGCAAGAGCACAAGAGAAATGCCATACATCAGCAAAAGTCTTTCCATTGACTTCAGTGAGTTCTGGAACAAATCCTAATATAGCCAAAATGAGTTAAAAGTGAAATATTTAGACACAGTGAATTTAGTGAATTTAAACACAGTCTTTAAAATACCTACCATCAGGCCAAACTCTCCAGCACTGAAAAAGATAAATTTGTAAACAGGGAAAGCTTTCAGCCACCTTTTCTATGCCTTTCACTTTGTAACAGATTGCTTTGGAAAAACTATGAAAACTGAATTATTAACTCCATTTAAAAAATGTATTTCTATTAATTTTCTCACTTATTCACTTTATTGATCTTAGCATCAACTGTACATAAGAATTTTTACTTTACCTTAGGAAACTGATATGTCACTTCTGGGAGGTAAGTGTTTTTAGAGGGCTTCTTTTTCAGTGACACTACCACAAAATACTCAAATAACTCCCGTTCCTGCCATTCAATCAGCTCCAGTTCCAGGGTTCGATAACTTGGAGCCCTCTTCAGCATTGACTGGATGTGTACTAGACGCTGGGTATGAGCTAGCATTTAAAAAAAAAAAAAAAAAAAAGAAAAGAAAAGAAAAGAAAAAAAAAAAAGAGACAGATGGTTACCTGGGACTGTAAAGCCTATGTGTAAGCCAGAGCCATTCACAAAGGACTCAATTTGCCAGCCTATTATTCCAAGCATGTTTTCCTTTCAAAAGCAAATCTTCATGCTGTAGTCTTCCTCGCTAATTGCACCCACAAATCAAAACTCTCTCCTAGTACTGAAGTGATGCAATACTAAGTCACTAAAATAATTTGCAATTCATAATTGTTACCCAGCCAAAGGTCTGCTTTTTCTTTGCACATAAGACTAGATTATAAACTGCTATGTGGGTGTTCAAGTGCACTAGGGCCTCCAGGGTGACACATCTCAGGCCTGAATTGGACCTGGTTTACGTTGATGAAGAACAGTTCTGTGACCTGTTCCTACGTAGCACAGCTTTATGCTAAGAACCACTGAAGGTGTATTTTTCTCTTTCCCTACAGCACAGGCATAGTCCATACAAGCCACAGAACTATCTCCAGGGAAGGGGGAAAGGAAGGACAGGAAAAAGGTGCGAATTGCCTCCTGTGGGATTGCTTTGTTTGTGCCAATTCAATTGAGAGGCAACCTTAGACTCATGGTCACATCCAGTCCTGATTCAAAGATACATCTTGATCCAGTGACTTGTTGCTAGACATCTAAGGTGGACTAGTCAGTAACATCATTACCAGTTCTGGTAGACCAGTAAGTGAAAACAGACAAGGAAAACCAGCTTCCTACATGCTCTTCCCCACCTCTTCACACCAGGATCTCTGTGCAATGGCAAATGGATTATTAGCAGCACAGGTCAGTCCCTTAAGGCTATATTCACTGATGCTGCTCAGAGTTTGGAAAAGGCAGACTGTCCCTTGGGTAGAGAAATAAGATGTCACAAGTACTTGATCACAGCAGTAACTGACAGAAAGAGGGTGAAGGCCCTTGATGACCAGCCATCATACAACTGTTTCAAGAACACGAAAATAAAAACTTACCTTGATAAAGCACTTGGGTCCTGATGTGACTGCACAACTAGTGAAGCTAAATCCCAAGAAATAACCTGCCTTGTCCTGCCTTGAGATAGTCTGCACTGTCAGCCAGTGCTTCATATTTGCAAGAGGTGAAGCCAAAGAGCCCACCCCACCCCAACAGATGGGGACCCAATGGATCATGTCATGCTACACATGACAACTGGATCTTTGGCTCAGGATGCCCTGAGAGCATCAGTGTAAACATAAGGTCACGCAGGAACAGTCAGTTAAGGAGCCATCAGAATGAAAATCCTCCATCCCACAACAACGGGGGAAAAAGCTTCCCAGTTTCCAGTGAAATAAGAATATCCTCCCAATAACAAGAGAGAGGCCAGGTCCTGTCTCTCTTCTTCCATGGCCTGTGAGTAAAAGCATATATTTTTTGACACAGAGAGAAATAGAACTCAAAGCACTTTTGGGCTGGTACCTATCTACAAAGGAGCAATGAGTCTTGTTCCACCACTGTACAATGGTCATACAGCTTGTTTTGAGTGGTCTTACCACCAACTATCTGGAACAAATCTTTTTCCCTAAGACATTTTTTTCCAGCAAGGTTTCCTGCATGAACAGGTGACATCTGCCGCAGATAGACATGAATGCTTCTCCCTTATCTTATAACCACAGTTCCATATTCTTGGGTTTTTTCCCCTCACTTACTAACAACATGATAGATTTTTAGTAATAAAATCTGTTGTTGCTGCCTTCAACTTTTTTTATAGTTCTCTCTGTGTATCAGGACTCTTGAAAATGAGGGACTAATTTACTGGCCTGGCTCAAGCAGAGTTTGTGCAGGTGCTGTACACTGATAAAGGAATTTCTACAATTCAGAGACTGCAGACCTATAAAAGAGTATAAGAACCGCTATGCTGGATCAGACCCAGAATCTTGCCTCCAGCAGCAGCTAGCACTAAACACTTAAAGCAGTGTATGAATAAGAAGAGAACATATTTATCCAATCTCATCCCTCTAAGTTTGCACCCAGTAGTCAGTCTGGAAAACATCAGCATCTGTGAAGTGGCTGACAAAGCAATTCTATCAAAGGTCCTGTTCTTCATTATATCACACAGTTGCCAAATCCTTGTTAGATCCTCACAGCTCATTTTGTCCTTGCTTTCCACGTTCATGCTCCTGTGTTGGAAACTTTGTGAGCTCTGCAGTAATGGAGTTAGCATAGCTCAGGAAGGAAAATAAAGGCCATGGACAGGAACAACGTGCAGTAGCAGGAGAATGTACATTGATAAGGTCTGTGACAGTGGTTGACTTGAAGTTAATGAAGGCTGATCCCTTACCTTTAAACCTGTCATCTGAGTCACTCTCACTCTCGCTGTTCTCATCTGCAGAGGAATCAGAGGGATCAGTTAATGCAAAACCAAAGCAAACATAAACTTGGTTTACTGTGGCAAAGCTGGGAAAAATCATATCTCACACTGAGCCTTGTGATCCACACATGCTCTCTCCTCAGTTTTAAAACATCTTGAAATAAACAGTTTGAATGACTCCTTAGATTGTGTTTTCCTTGGATTAAGTTTCATTTTTTGCTTGAGAATAAGAGCTTCATTTTGATGAAAGTGCAAATTCTCCATTACAGCAATTGGTCGCACGGAAGCTCCAACTATGCTAAGCTATAGAGGTGAATGTGTCATTTGGAAAATGGATTGTAACCCTTCTACTACTTTTTCAGACCTTAATTTTTTTGGAAAAAACATTATGCAGCACTTGGAGTCAAAATAAGCTTTATGAGTTTTGTCTGTCTGGGCAATATTTTCAGTCACCAGAACTCACCAAACTGAGTGAGAGTAAGATGCAAAAGGAACCTTATGACAAGATGTATTTCTGACACGTACTCACCATTAAATCTCTATTTTACTACTACACACATAGCCTGAATTTCTTTTTGGCCCCTGCTTTTCCAGGAGCAGTCTGAAGCACAGTGTGAGTTATATTCACATGCCAGGAAAAAGCATGAATGAATTACAAGTCAAAACTGTGAATTTTGGACTAAACTTACAGATGCAAATTACTCAAAAAATGAACTAGAGAAGAAGCTGGGTAAATCTATCTGATCATGGGATTAGTGGGATAGACAATGCTGAGACTGTTGCTTATTTTTAGCTCATCCCCATTTTCTCCTCTTGCAGACACAAAGTTATCATTGTTTGTACAAGTTCTAAACAACATAGAGCCCAGGGTAGATGTGGAGGAAAGAAGGGAATCTGTTAATCTTGTAATATTCAAATGGATTTACTGAACCGTGATGCTTGTGTCATACCTCGTAGGGATGCTGTCTCAATATTGGACATAGAAAGTTTCTTCAACCTTTTTTTTCCTCTTTTTGCACTGTAGATGGAATTGATTCTTTGGACAAGCTGCAAAATAAGAAAATGAGGAATCAGTAAGACCAAACACTTTTCTGTCAGTGTTTAACTGTTTAACTAACCTATCCAAACAAAGAATTTGACATGGATGATAGGCCAGCTGAACCCCCCAAAACCTTTACTATTTCAAAGTGCATTTCTTCTCTCTCTCATTTTGAATCCCATTTGTTTTAATTACTTATTTTGAATCTCACTCCTTTATCTATGTATATATTTTAAAAAACAATTAAATAACTCAGAAACCTAAATCCCATTTTCAAAAATCATGCAGACATTTGCAATAAAAGCACAATAAGCCTGAGGATTCAAAAGTAGCTGTTATCCTCTTCCACCTCATTCCTCTCTATGCTATTGTTTCTCTCTTCACTTTCATTGTCTAGTAACAGTGATCCATTAGCCATATCCAACTTTGCCAAACTCTCATGGACCTTAAGATCATATTCTGATTTTGAATATAAAAGTAACATTTGTGTCAGCACTTCTCTGAATTGAGATTTTAGTGTGTTCAAATAAGCACAGAAGCAGATGGCCCTAACTTTTTAAAGCCTTTTCAGGTACAGAGTGAACCAGCTGTTTTGAAGTTTGTATCATATCAGCTAAGGATCTGGCCCATATGGACTTCTCTTCCCTCCCTCCCTCTTCCAACTCATGCTGCACTTACCTTACTTCAGAGGTGCTGTATCTACTTTCTCCAATTTTATCTACAAAAGTATTTTGAAGCTAGCTACTAGTGCTGGTCTTAGCTGGCTTTCATCAGCGCTAGCTAGAATTTTAACTCCTGGTAATCATGTTTATGACTTCCCTCAGGAGGGCTAATGCAGATAATAACTGTCTATCCAAAAAAATCTGAGATGATGGAAACTATTAGTAAGATGAGTTGTGTTTAGTGCCTTCAACAAGATGTTGGGTTTACTAAGAATTCACAATTAAACAGAATATCATAACTTCTGCAGAGTCATAAATATGTAGCAATTCATCTTCACGTTTTATGAGTCAAGAACAGTATATCTCATTCTGTAGCAGCTTTACTGGTAGAATTATAATACAATTTGAAAAAGCTGTTTTACCTCAACTTGAAGAGAGAAATAAACTCAGTGATAGAAACTAATTCACCATAGATAACAGTAGAAAGTCAGTAACAAGAGCACAGACTGGAACAAAAACTCATGCAACCCCTCAACAGAGAAAGAAGGTCTGGCCCAGAATGGACAGCTTGAAGTGTTAAAATCCTGGCTTGTTCTCCTACTTGAAGCAGTATTAGGGATTTTGCCTCTACATGCCGACTGAGCCATGTGCAACCCACCAGCAAGGCTCAGCTGGAACTTCTCTGCTTGCAGCCATGTGCCTGGCTCTGCCTGCTGGGAATCTGCACAGCACCACGGCAGAGGCAGCGGGATGAAACCCTGCCCAGCTTGAGTGCATGTGCCAGCCCAGAAACTCCTGCACATAAGCACTGAACAAGGCATCAGGAACCAGGAATGAGCCCCTTCTGGGATGTTGCACTCCCCTTGCTGTGCTTCTCAGCACGTTGTCTGCTTCAGCTCCTTCACCAGTGGTGAAGAAAGCCCAGATGTTTAAAGCATCTGGATATTGCTTCACAAAGCATCACTGGGGGTGGTACAGAACAGGAGTTTCTCAGGTTTGAGTTTTTCCTTCTAATAACTGACATTTTCTCAACAAAACCCTGAGATTCTCCAGTAATGTGATTCTAGGAGCCAGAGTGGTCAAACCTAGGAATTATCATGAACATTTATATGCTGAAAACATAATTTTGTATAGGAATATCTGTCCCTCAAATTGGTGAGGGGGAAGCTACTTTTGTAAGTTACGCTGTAACTTCCTTCACAGATGTATGTTAATTTGTGTCATTAAATAGTATATTCCAAGGAAGTAAAAATACAGTAAATATTAAGGACATAGGGTTTCCTCCTTTTTGTTTGTTCCCTGCTTAGACAGAATTTCAGACTAATTGACAGGAATATAAAAATCTCCCTCTAGTCACAGTATTTACAGCTACGTATTTTGAAATATGCTCTCTGATAAGAACAGGAAAGAGCTGAATATACGGTAAAAATCAACTTTGTTCACAAGCCAAAAATAAATATATTGGCTGTTGTTCCCCACCTCTATTGCTATTGTAATAGAAAAGGTTTGTTGGGTTTTGCTGTTGTTTGGTGGCTTGTGATTTTTTCACATTGCATTTTGAATTGGAAACCCCCTTGAAAATTGGAAAATTAATTTTTACTTCAAATTCATCAAAACAACAGGGTTATCAGGACGGGTTAGATTGTGAGTAAATGAAGGAAAACATATTAGGCCAGTAATAGTTATTTTCCTGAGATCAGTAAACAAATGAGGAGGGAAAAAAAACACTTCAAACACTGCAGCATGTTATATATAATAATTACTTGGCCATCACCCGTTCAAAATCATAAAGTTAAGTACAAAATAATGCTCTGACCCACAATGCTTAAAGAAAAGTGTGGAAAAGAGAATTGGCTTGGAATCAACTCTGTGCAAAGATGGCAATCAGATGTTTGATACTCTTAGACCAGGGCAGTTACCCACTTCTCAGGAAGGGATTTTCACGGAACAGCATATGTAAAAACAGTATGTCTTAGCTCCTGAGAGTTACTGTTTCTGTTTTGATCTCAATTTTCCTTTAGGATACAAAAATAGCTTTCAGTGATGGCTAAAGGCTGGATAAGACTTTGCAAGCTCTTGCAGACAGGTGACCTATCCTCAGCATAAGCCTGATCACCCTGCCAGTACCTTTGGGATCCTCCTGGCCCGCCGTGTAGACAGCAGCTCACTTGTGGTACTCAGACTGTCCTCATTGAGGCTGGAAGGGGAGGAGGGAATGCCAAGATGAGCCAGCAGCAGCATGTCATCGTGGCTGTGCCGCTTGGGCAGCCGTGGTAAGCGATGGCTCTTCCTTTCTGACCAGTTCCCAATGCGCAGAGACTGGCTGCTGGGCTTTGAAGGTAGCTGCAGGAACAAGAACAGCTTGAACTCTTCCCCTCCTCAGTAACACTTGGTGCAAAAGCAGCTCTTTGTGAATGAATGGTGGCTACACAAGGACATCAGGCCAGGGTATGCGTGAAGGGGAGGTTTAAGGTCAAAATGAAGAGACAGGGGTCAATACCTAAGACTTTAAAGTTCAAAGAAAACAATACAACTTTGGCTCATTTCCATGCACCTACATCACATCAACTCTATGATCCTTCAAACCTAACTTAAAGGCTTGACTGACATCAGAACACTGAGCCAATGGGCCTGATCCATCTCTTTCACTTGCAGAGGATTAAGCACCAAGTAACAGCTATCTTTAAAAAACTGGAGCTCTTTTGGAGCGGTCCTTCGAGCAGCTCTGCCCACCTCTCAGGAAGGTTACTTGTCAGGCTGGTAAGGCTGGGACCCTGCCTTCTCCTCCCAAACACAAACGCTGTAAGAATCTTAACCAGCATGTCTAGAAAAAAGTACTATTATGTCAAATAGCTGTCAATTGGCATTTGCTAATATTCTATTAGCAGTATTACCAGCTAAAAACCTGCAGTAATAAATGTCCCATTTGTTCTACTTGGAGGGCTTACCTATTACAGCACCATATTATCTGGGATTAAGTATAGGTGTTTCTGTACGTGTGGGTTTTGCAGCACAAATACAATGTCATCAATAAAACATTATTTTTATATCTGATTACTTCAAAAACTGAAAGTAACGAATGGGAAAGAGAAGACACAGCGGGATTCAAAATGACCACAAGCCAGTGTTTCTGAGGTCTCTGCTTACCACAGGTCAGCGTGCCAGGAAAATCTGCAGCAGTCTATTCTTTAATGAAAGGAATTCTTTTTGGAGATGATTGTTGAAAGCCTGCTGACCTTCTGATCTCTTCCATCTTGTTTATCATCATCCATGACTGAAAAGTCGTGTTGCTAATCCAGCTATGTTGCTATGCTGGAAAAACTGGGTGATAAATCGTTTCCAAAGCTGCCATTCTTCAGGAAATTGAGGCTTTTCTATTTCTGGTCATTGGAGAATTACCCAGGCCCATACTTGACCTGCTCTTAGTATCTTTTCGCTTTATATATCAGCACAACGACAGCGCAATTATGGCTGGACTGACTCCTGGCAGGAAACTCCTGGCAGCATTTCAAAAAGAAGCTACTAGAATAAAGATAGCCCTGTTGCAAAGGTACCAGAGAGTACTTGTTTACTGAGCAACTTTACAGACATCGTTTTAATCTGTATATTCTTTGGTCACCCAGTGTAAAACAGAGAATGGACAGTATCTTACTATGGACCTATAACGGTTCCTACCCTAATGGTACACAATTCCTGTTAACACACACAGAGCCCTAAATAATTGTTATCCACAGTATGTCTCTCACTATGAGGTTATCTTTGTGACTGCAGTTTCTGTTTCGCCTTACTCTGCCTGACTGCTACTTTTCACTTGTTCCCTTTTCAGTAGCTTTACTGAAAACACACCTGTTTTACAAATGATGTGCTTGGTGCATACTAAGAATCCTGGTGGATTCTTCTTTTGTATCTTCGACTGTGATGCTCACATAAACACAAAAGAAGTGAAAGAAAATATATTCAGTTTTGGTTTAGGTCTCTTTACAAGACAAAAATGTAAATTGTCATGGTCTTTTGTTCAACTGCAAATTCTCTATTGATTCAGTGCAAAACAAAGTTTCTTTAAAAGGTATTTTGAATCTTAAAATTAAGTATGTGTTGAAATCTGTATTTTTCCTTATAAGCACAATGATCCCATAAACAACAAAGGAACCTGGCGTTTCATAACATTTACGAAAAACAGACAGCTTTGGAAAATTCACCACAAAAGAGAAAGTCTGCAGAGTTCCTGGTCTTTTACTTTATGCTGTAAACACAACTTAGCCTTGCTAAATGCAGATACTCAGGTTTTTCTGATTATTTTATTATTAATTTATCTATTGGGGGAACATACCTGGCCTTCTCTATTTCACAATAAAACATGCCACACTACATACTTCACATTAGCAAAGTCACAATAGGCCTCCCATAACAATATATTGGCAAGATGAAGCAGCTGACTTTTTCCCTCCTGGCTCTACCAAAAGCCCAGCAGCAAACACAGAGTCTATTCACAAAGAGGTGCAGCCATACAAATAATTTAGGGCCAGATTCGGCTCACAAATAACTGGTGGAAGGATTCTTCTTAAACTCATCGAGCCGTAGCCAGCACAAACAGTGATTGGCTTCTGCAGGGCAGTGCTGAGCAGCTGAGCTAAAGCTGCCGAGAGCGTTCCCAGCAACGATTTATGCATGTGATCTCACTCCTTTTCCAGATACCCTCTATCACTCCATACTACGGCTGCTCTTCCTCCTGTGCCGTGATTGATTTTCTTGCAAAAGTTTTAAATAAGCTTTGAGCACAGAAAGACCGGCGCCGTCATGCCGTTACCTGGGGAGGTGATGTGTATTTCCTGTCCTGCGGCGTCCACATCCTGTGCAAAGAATCTAGGGAATTCTCAGAGAGCTGATGGGATTTTCGGCCCGCGTGACGGCCTTTCAGCTCCACATCCTCATACGGGTTTTCCTTGGGTGACTCGCCTTCACGTTTTTGGTTGTTTTTTTTTAAGAAAAGAAAAACAGACAGGAATGTAAAGTTAAAAAAAATAAAAAAAAAAATCATGTGAACCAAGTGAAAGGCTTTTAGAAAAGCTCCTCAGCTTTCAGCATGACTCATCCCTCTAGCTGCAGCTGGAAGTATTTGGAGGAGAACTTGGCTATGAAGTCGACAAGTTTCTTTGGGTTCTTTTTTACTGCTTTTTTTTTTTTTTCTTAAAACAATAAAATGCAAAGATTTCATAAGATGTGCTTCTGAGCATCCACAGCCGTGGAAAAATTACTGATATATAAAAGCTAAGGCTCATAACTACTTTAAAGTGTATCAGTAGATTTAATAAATCTATAGCAGCCACTAACAGGGTGAAATGAATAGCAATAAATAACTGTTCTTAACATACAAGCCTCACACACAATAAGACAACTTTTATTTGATGCTATCTTCACTTTTCTCCTCGCCTGAGGGAAGGTAAAGAAAGAATAAACACTTCAGCTCAGCAGTGCCAAGAGAGACGATTGGAAAATGTAAAAGATGAGGGAAGAATTTCTGCCCTGACCATACTGCATCCTCAAAGTGTTCTTTAAAACACATACTGCCTCCTAATTAAGCAACTATTCGTTTCAATTTATGTAAAATTTCTATCTCCCAAAAGGAAACTCATCTTGCCAATAATATACAGAGGCTTGAATAGTTAATCACTAAATATGATATAAATGAAAAATACATAAAAAAGGAGCCCGCTCTCTTTGAATTTTTAGCATTTGAAAACCAGAACAAAAAAATTACAGTCCAGATTTAAGTGAGATCCAATACCGTTCAGCAGCCTAAGTACCGGTGGAATAACCTATCTTCTCAAAACTTCTGAATTCACTAAACTTCTCACTGAACTAAGAAGCATGAAGATGAATGAGTGTCATCAGCAAAATGATCATTCTGTATCTATTTCTTCAAACAGTTCATAATCAGCATTTGGTTCAGAACTTCAGTTTTCTCAAACACAGGGTCTTTCAGTTTCCCAACCATTTCATACAGAAAATCATCCCCAAAATGTGACCTACTCAAATTCAAGACTTGAATTTGCAGAAACTTGAATCATGCAGGAAGTTCAAAGCTTTCAAACCAACTTGCTTTTGGTTTTATATCTAAAGATGACTCTAAAATTCGTGGTTTTAGTACAATATATTTTGCAATGCAAGCTACTATATATAAGAAATTCCGATTGTACTACATACTCTATCAATTAAGAATTGAAAACAGAAAGCTATAACATGGTTTATTATTCACACTGTTACAGAAAATAGTCACTGATTTTACAGAAATAACAGTTGAGGCATAAGTATTTTCAATGGGAGCAAGGCCTGGATTAATACCCAGTTCATTTGACTATCAGTTTTTTGTTCTAGGCAGTATATTACATTTCCTCATTGTACAAAAGAAAACAAAAGTAGTTTGTACATTACACTTTATTGTTAAGCCTGGAAGGGCAAGACTGCTTCATTCATCAACTACAGCAATAAGAGTTTTTGCTTAGCAAGTTCATATATTCAGAATACAAGTAAAAATACAGTTTTGCTTTGTTAGTGCGTCATACTAAGATTTCTAGTCAAATAAAAGCACAAGAGTGAATATTTTATCTTTGTTTTAATTAGAACCCTGAATAACTGCTGCTCTTGAAGAATGTTTGAATTGGCAACCACAGCTTATTATTTCATCCAGAGGGAATCTGATTCTAGAGGCTTCACTATCATCGTCAATCCGCACGCTGCATGGAGAGAACACCTTCGGGTGCATGGGCTACTTAGAAGAAAGACCTTTTAATTAATGCAATGAACAGGATAAAACTTAAGCAACAAATATTCCTACAAAGATTTCAAGCAAAAAATGTTTTGGGAGGAGTATGGAATTGATTTGTTCTTCTGCAGGAAGAAAAATAAATAGATATTGCACACTAATTCTGTTACTTGTAAACTCTAGATATGATAATCATAACAACAATAAATGGTCAACTTTGCAAAATGCTGTTGCTTACTCACAGCTAATTGGACTGTACTAGCATAATAAAATTTCTTGTAAGTCCAAGTCAAGTATAGGTCAAGCAAGCGTTTTAGAATGGATTAACAGATTTCAAAATACCCAGATACGTTAGACAGTGCTTAAACATATGCCTCCTTGTGAAAACAAATGTTATTACATTAGTCTGCATAGTATCCAAACTCCTGAGAAGAAACTAGCCGATCAATTGAAAAGAAACCTTTTTTTAAATGTAAAACATTGAAAAGTTTTAGGGTGAACCTCTTTCCAAGACACAATGTAAAACTGAATTGCTTGAACCCAGTTAAACTCAACATTACTAATGTTGACCTAAAATATTAAGTATAGAAACAGGCCCAGAGAAGTCTTGGATGTGAGGAGAGGGAGGAGCAAGGAACCATGAGCAGAGGCTGCTTTTCTGACTCAGATTCTCTACCAAAAGAGAGCTCAGGCCAAATTCCTCTTCAGTGTAATGTGGAGGTCAGTGGAGACACAACAGGGATTTTAACTCTTTCCCTAGAGCTGTGAGAGTTTCTTCAGATGACTGGCTTGCTGTTCAAGAACACTTGTTTCTTTATTTTTCTCATTTGCTTCAAAATCAAGTTGTTTCAGGGTGGTCTTTTTTTGTCTTGAAATTATATTTGGAGAACAAATATGCCTCAACTATTCTTTTTTTTCTTTGTGGGCTTTTTTTTTTTTTAAAGAATAAACTTCCTCACCAGATCTCTGATAATGAGATCTTCTCAGCAATCTGAAACAACCTGGATTTGCTGATTTGGCATTTGAACCCAGTATTTGGTTCAGCCAGTAAATTGAAAGAGAAAATGTATTTGTCTAGATGTTCAGTAATTTTCAAACCGTAGACAACCACCATTTTTTTAGTATATATGCTCTCCCTGGTGGATGAGCCCAAAACCAGATATGCAAAAAGAGCTCTAGGCAGCCCAGACAGACTGGTTTCTGGGTGCCAGGAGTAGGAATAACAAGTGACAAGAAACCCAAGACAGCAAGCAAGCTAAAAAGATGTGTGAGGGTACCCTGAGCTGCCTTAGAGCAGCATTTAACCCTATCACTCTGCACTGTGACTCCCTTCCATGGGATAAAGAACTGGGAACTGACGGCCACCAGCAGATGTAGGTCCCACACTGGAGGGAGGCTCTGGGGAAGGGCTGCAGGGGTGGCTGCTACTGTTGCTGCAGCACAAAAATGAGGAAAGCTTTCATACAGCTGGGCTGGCTCAGAGATTTGCAGCTTTGATCTCTGCATTTCTCCTCAACACCATGACTTTTCTAGTCTCAAGACCCAGGCAAGGAATGTTCACAATCTGCAAGCTGCAGTGCTTTTGCATTCATTTGGATTTGATGCAAAAGGAAAACACATTTCAATGAAAGAGCACGGAAACATCCTTGTTCCTTCCATATGGATGTCTCTATTGGAAGCCAAAAGGAGAAACATTATGCAGCATAGAGAACAGGCTTGTCTCAATGAGGTTGATCCAACTGCCACACAAGACAAGAGCAGTCTATCACTGACATCAAAAGAAGCTGAATCAGACCCAGAGAATGCATATGGTCACACAAAATAGCAAGGCTTTGGCAAATACTGTCTCTAATCACCATCCCTGCTTCCAGATCAGTTCCCTTTATAAGAATTTTTTTAAATTTCCCATTCTCTTGAATTCTACGTACCGAACTGCTGAGTTAACATGCGACATTTATCTACACGATGTTTATCTTCAGAAGACCTCACAGGCAATTTAATGATTGGTCCATAGAGGAAAAAAAGAAAAATTGTAAAATAACCAGTGATCTTTGGATAGTCCTGAGGAATGCAGTGCCTTGAGTTTAAGCATTGATAAGTTTCGTCCAGTGATTGCAATTCCTCACTCCATGATGCTCTGTGAGTCAGTCCCACCGAGTCCAGAGGCAGCACACAATGTTCCTCTGCTCAGCCTCTCACACGTGGCAAATGGGAAGCAGAGGCAGACTCAGCAAGCCTGTCTCACACTGAGAAAGGAGCGAAAAGTAAGGCTGAGGGGGAAAAAAATGCAGGCAGACACTTCTCTATAAATGGCAGAAAGCAGGGAAATGCATCATTTATTTCTAGATGGGAGAAGTAATTATCAGAGGAATGAAATGATTCACTGAGTGCTGATTATAACTCCTGCCTTTTGCACTGCCAAGAAGTGAGAAGAATCAAGCAGCAGGTATACAGTAAGGGAAACGGCTCATCAACTTCTGTTAACTTGGGTCCTAAATTAGGAGCCAATGCTCACAGAGGAGTTACGGTCTCCAGAAGGTGATGCTGAATGCCCAGGTTAAGAGCCTAATGCCTTCCTTGCTGGCCACATAGAAAGCCCAGGCCCCTGAGCTGTACAGATGAGTTAGGCAGAATTACTACTTCACAAATGACAAAGTTTGTATTTCCTGCAAAATACAGCATGTACACAAAATATAGGGCAATTAATGTATTTTAAGTTATAATGAACTGGGAGATGAAAGCTTCAGCTACCATCCCAGGAGAGACTTGGAAAAAAGCAGCATGTACCTCCAGAGGCAAGGAACTGAAATAGAGGCAATAAATAGGCAGGAAAAGAGGCCCAGGTAGGCAGAATGAGAACTGAATAACAGACCGGTAGAAGTACCCAAGAAAACAGTCTGTAAGAACCTGTGATGCTTGTGGCACCTATCCCCTGAACCTTCTGCAGTGTTTCTGTAACAACAGACAGAAAGCGCAATATCAACTCCTTTCCACAGATGATCCCTTTGATGGCACCAACAAATTCTTGAACTACCTTTTTTTGCCCTCTGCCAATAACCTCTGTTCAACTGTAAGTACAGCCCAATTCCTCCAGCTCACACATTTAGTGCACACAAGCCCTTGCAGAAGAATAAGATAAAATACAACTGGGCAAGGAAGAAGCAAGCAGAGAAGGGTGGTTGAGGAATTCTGCTTTTGCTGCTGTTGTAGAGGAAGCAATGGGAATGAAACTCTGAGTGCAAGCACTGCATGAGGGAACAACATGGGATTCATGCGCTGTGCAGACTTGTAGCTCCCCAGCATCTCTGGGCACTTAAGTCCAAAGAACTGCTCAGTGGTGAGAAACCAGGTGTGTTCTGCGCATGCATTGCCTATTTTATTCATAAAATTACACAAACACGGATTCAAACTGCCAGTACTTGAAGGAAAACTCAGCCACTGGGATGTTTACGAGCATGTTCAGATCAAATGGATGAAAACCACAAAATCTCCACACTCTCATAAAGTATCTAAGCTTAGATCTTTAGTGCATAGATGAGTTCTTTCAACATCAGAGAAGCTGACATTGTGCATCTCAGCTGAGGAATTTACCCCAGGAATCTGCAGAAAGAGGAACTATTTCAATATGAAATTACAGCTAAAACACATTATAGCTGCTTTGAAAAGCTATTGCTGACCAGTACTAAGTTGCAGACTGTTACTTGCTTATAATCTTACCATCCAATGTATCAGCTCGGTACCATGTTCTCAGAAAAGCAGCAGAGTATCCGCAACATGCAGAGTGACAAGTCTAAAATGCTACTGGCCTTTTGAGCCATGGTCCATGGAATTTGGAGGCAACAGCCTGTGCTTCCTCAACTTTTCCAGTTTTGCTTTGCCTTGCAGTAAGCAGAAGAAACAATGCAGATACTTTCAGTTCCCTGCTCTCTCTGCAGGGACTGCAGGAGCTTAGAGTTGTAATTATAACAAAGCATTAGGTGGAGAAGAATAAGCATGGCTGATAAACAGATAAGAAATTTCACCCCCTAAAATCATCCATTTAACACTCAGTCCAAAATCATGTGCATGAAAACATGATGAGCAACAGTTAGCACAGCACAGGATCAGCATGCCTAAACTGCTTGCACTTCATAGAAGTTTAACCCTTCTGACTTCAACACAGCATCTGTGAATTTAAACTACAATTTGGGAGAGCAGCCTCATGGTCATTTTACTGTCTGTTTTAGTAGCCTGCAGGATTGACTGAAAAAACAGGCGATAAAGTTGACACAACTGTCCAAAGAAGCTGTAGTGGATGGTATAGCTCTGAGGCAGGCTCCACAAAGAAAAATGGGGATCTAAATAAAGCAGATGATTATTAAAAATAACTGAAATCCATGTATCCCAATGTAACAACAAAGCAGCAACCTGATCATCAACAGGATCAGATAGCTAGAGTATTTGGCCTTTCTTTGACAGACCCATATGGATACTGTTTGATTTAATGTGCTCTGGCTGCCATTACCCGACACTGTCTATTATTAAAATTGCCACAATTACACTTTCCAAAAACTCACATGCCTTTTAGACTGTGAGAGGCAGACTAGGGGTGTGGAAGAAGACAGGGAGATACATTTCCCTGATCACTGCCTGCATCATCATTTTGTATCAATCCTAGCTCTGTCTTTGGCTAATAACTATCCAGAGACATCCTAGTAAAGATCTAACTAAACACCCAAAATGTTTTCAGAGAAGCAAAACTAGCACAGCACAGCTAGCAGAGGTACAATCTCTCCAAGTTTGCTTCAACTTCACAGCAGCCCAGGAATTCCAGTTTCTCCCACTACAACCCTTTTGATGTGAGATGATAATATGACAGACAATAATGCGATGCAAAAGCATGACAGGCAATAATGTGGTATGTGATGATGGGATTTTACTGGAAAGATCAGCTTGCTGTCTTTCTAACCTTTTTCCACATTTACTGGAAGAACTTTGCAAATGTTCTAATTTGAAAGCAATGTCAAGCTGGAACATCTTCCAACTGGACCTCAGTCGTCATTTCTGCAGCTCTTGGCACGCACAATGGAGATTCAGTAAAACAGCTAAATCATCCCATTTGTTACATGACATGCACTATGTCCAATTTACATCAGAATTCCAAACAACTAATCAGTTTAGGAGAGACAAGGTCCCTTACCAGGAGGGATAAAGGGTGTGACACGCTGTTCTGGAGTCCACAGGGAAGGTTAAGCCACTGACATTCTCTCTATGCTCAGGAACTTGCTTGTAGGTCCACACCTGCCTATTTTAACCGCTCAGGCACCCACATGGGTTAGGCTGCCCTGACACTCCACTTAGTAATGCTGATTTGAGACAGATTGTTCCATCTCCTCTCTTATGAATTCTGATATATTGGGAAATATCTGAGAGACCCAGATTCACCCATTTTCATCTATCTGGAAAAGACTGTACTTAACCAAGTACAACAACAACCTGGCTCTCACTAATTTCAAGGAGAGATGGCTACACCAAAAGGACATTTTGCTCCCTGAGTGATGACCTGAAACCTATATACAAGCCTTATGTGGATACGATTTTACTCAAAAAAAAAAAAAAAAAAAAAAAAAAAAAAAGAAAAAAGGAACTCTTCTAGGGCTGGTACCAATCTGACTAGTTTGGGGCTTTGTAAGGATTTATTTTCCACTCAACTCTGACTGTGAAGAAGGCCCATGCAAACCTGCAGCTAATTGTCCTGTTATAGTGCAAAAGTAAACAAGAAGCTGATTCTCCCCAAACTGAAGTGATACGCTCAACTTGACACTGGAAAACAACTAAACAAATGTGTCAATTGGGTGTCAATTGTAACAACGTTCAATTATACACCTCCAGAAGCACAGTTATTAAGTTGCTATCATCAGTCTAACTCCTCTTAAGGTGCAAAACATATTTGTCAAGAGATGCTTCAGCTATTCAAAAGGCTCGAAGTCTCCTAAATGTGACACTGAACAAGTCCAAAGAGCAGAAGGGTGCATAAGAAACCCTGTCCAGGAGGGCCAGCTGCAACTGGAACCATGGATTGCAGGACGTTCCCAACAGGAGCTCACCAGCAAGATCCCATTCAGAAATTCATCCAGGTATTAGAGACCCTACAACATTTCTGGGGCATTGCTTTACTTTCTGGACTGCTTCAGCTTTAGCTGCCAAAGCAGGCACAGTAGCTGTCAGCAGCTGCTTCTCCTTAACTGTCTCAGTTCTGCTGTTTGCCTCGTTTTCTCGCTTTTCCCCCTACAGACAGATTTCCCACACAATTTAACTATCACCTTTTATTTCAAGTTGATCTGAAATGATCTGACTCTGCTGACTGAGAGCTTCACCCAGCTCCAGAAGAGCATTCTGACTGGCTTCATCAAATACTTCTCAACAAACACGAATACAACCAGAGATGGGCCCAAATCCAAGCTCTGCCTCTGAACATTTATTTCTGAGCTGGGAAGAAGTCTGTATCCCCATCAAGAATGTGTGACTTACTCTAGTCTCCCCAACAGACCACAGAGAAACTGTGATGTGGAGATAGGAAGAAATGAGGAGAAGACGGAACTGAGTTCCAAAGCAAGCTTTCAAGCTGGTCTCTACCATCACAGACAGTATCAAAACTCCAGATACACAGGCCTGTGCTCTTTTAGAACCAGAACCCAACTGCTGAATCGCAGCTTTAAAGTAAAAACATTTCAACTTTTAACTTTGCATAATTGTGGCATTGCCTGGAGGAAATATTTTTTTCACAGGAATTTGTGCCACTTGCCTGACCCATACACTTTTGACTATCCCTCTCTTGCCCAGGTTATATGTCCCTCTTTAACAGCTAATCCATCTGCCCAGGTTCACATTCCAGGTGCTGGAGTCTCCTTGAGAAGAGCATTTCCTCAGCCAGTGAGTATTTGATGGACTCCATCTTCCATAGCATATCCTAAAACGTCAGTTGAAAAAATACCTGCATTTAATGAACACGGGAGTCCGACGCTGCTGACTACACCAACTGCAAGGTTAAAGGAGAGGCATATGGCCAGTGATCTACACAGCACTGGGACCTGCCGTCAAGCAGCTCTAACAAGTTTTGGCACTGACACCTATCACGCCTTTGGCACGCCACCTAAGTTCTGGGATAGACCAGGCCTGGCTATATGTAACTGGTATGCATATACTGGTGTCCCCAGACTTTGTGTTCCTAGGGACTCTGATGCCAGTGAAACACCAAAACTTCCTCAGGGCAGTAGCAGACACTTTTGTTCCTCCTCACAGGAATTTGATAGAGAGGAACAAAATAAAAGATCTATTTCAGCCCTAGAGCGATTCCAGCAGATCTATGCACTGGGAAAAGGTCTAGCAGGAACTCTGCCAGCCAACACAAAGGAAGGGCTAATGTCATCCCAAACTGCTGGGCACACATCAATACAAGTGGCCAAGTCAGACAGAGTATGGTTTGTCCACTGCAACCCAGAACAGTGAGCACTCAAAAGAGCTCTGGCTAGAAAGTCAAGCCAGTCTTGTCCCAAAGAAAAGTACAGCCTAACTCCAGCTGGGGACTCTAAAAGACATTAATTCATTAGTGTTATCTTTCATGTTAGTTAACAGAGTTCTAAGAGTGGACCATTGCAATTTAGTGAGCAGTTAGTGAGCAGGCACCAGTCTTGCATGTGAGCCAGTCAGACAGAACAGGAACCTTACCTGGGGCAAGACCAGTACTCTCTGCACTAATATATATATGTATATATTTATATAATGTGGCTGAAATAAATCCATTCTTACACAAAGTGCTCTTCTTACTGCACAAGTAAGAGACTAAACCCATTAGAAGATGAATAACCTGATACTCACACACCTGGTCTTTGTGCTAAATAGTCCACCTATGACTTCACAACAGCAGAGAAGCAAGAAACCCTGTTAGTTACAGACATTCAGGGAGCAAGGGCATTTTAATCACTATCATTCTTCTTGAGAAAAAAAATGTTTTAATGGGGGCCCAGTAGCTATAAGAGCAAATGGCTCTTGCTTGGACAGGGTAAATGGAATTGTGCGACATCAAATTGAACATTCTCAATCTATGATGCAACACACACAGCCCAGCTGAGCAATGGGTCTCCTACACATTTATGTAGTATCCTCTTAGAGAAAATCTTCACCTGTTCTACTGCATCCAGCACTTTGAGGAGTTACAGGCAGAATAAGAAGGCTTGCCTTGCCAAAGATTTCTTCCACTATATTTAATTTCTGAATTGTGAATTCAGTTTCTCTTACAAACACAAACAATAATTTACCTGGTTTTACTAGATTTTCTCAAGTTAAACTTAATATTGTGCCCTTAACTTTGCCTTCACTTTACTCATTCAGCTTTTTTTGGTGATGATAACAAGTGCTTTCTTCTAGATGTCAGGTGAAAAATGCCTCAGAGACATCAGAGGTTAAATTACAATATTCAAATATCTCAACTGCATTTAGGGGAACAGACTGGAAAACTGAAACCATATGGTACATAGGACAGGAAATACTGTTGTCCACAAACACAGCAGAAGCAATTGTCTCAGACATCTCTTAATTCTATGATAGTTTCTTGAATGTGCACAAAGCCAAGCACTGTTTCCCCAACTGGATTCATAAAGCCACATCAATTTTGGTCTGATTAAAGACTCATTCAAAACCACAAGAAGCAAAACAATGTTAAGTTTACTATGACTGCCACATTCCTGTGAGTGCTAGTACAGAGGATGAATGAAGTCCACATGGTTCCTTGCACATGGAATACAGCTCTGATTAATATTAGGAATGTGCAGTCTATACAACTGCTTCTTGATTAATGCAGAATGGATCATTATGTTCCAATCCAATATCTGTCTTGAACTTTACATGCAGATATTTCATCTATTAAAGTGTACAAAAATATTACAAAATTAAACAAAGCATCTAGTTCATAACATCACTGGATTTCAAAGCATAATCATTTTTGGTTTTAATGTATCTTAAAACTTTTTTTTTTTTTTTGTCAAGTCAGCTCTCAAAATAACATAAACTAGCTATAGAAGTTCACAACTGTCCTGGTCATTAAAGAAGGAAACAGTGTAAGGGCACCAGGAGAAAGACAAAGGCTTAGTGTGCGTACACATCAGATGAGGAGGTCATGTAGTAACCTCAAAACCAAGGACTCTAGTCCTAGCAGTTATATATTTAGAAGCTGAATTTCGATCATTATACTAGCCTGAGTGAGAGCACTGAGTACCCCACACTGTATCTTGTAGATACCTAACACTGACTATGCTTTTTAGAAGTAAACCTCTGAGAGAGAATTCACCACTTATCTACAACTCTGCTCTGCTTTCCAAGTGAGGGAGAAACATCCTGCTGAGGGGCACCAGGCTGGGAGATGCAGCGACAGACAGGAGAGCTGGGCTGCTGTTTGGGGGAACCTCAGCAAGCTGAAGGAACAGCTCAACAGGAACTTCAGGAAGTTTAGGAAAGACAAATACGGTCCTGCATGTGGGTCAGAATAACCATGCAGCAGTCCATGCCAGGGCCAACTGGTTAGGGAACAACTTTCAAAGAAAAGGCTGAAGGTCCCAGTGGGCAACAAACTGACCACAATGCAGCAGTGTGTGCCTGTGGCAAGGAAGGTCAACCACACCTTGCCTGTACTAGCAAGAATGTGGCCAGCAAGTCATGGGAAGTGGCAATTGTCCTCTATTTGGCCCTTGTAAGGCTGCCTCTGGGGTATTCACGGTACCAGAGAGGCCAGAGATAGTCTAGAGCAAGGCTGCTAAGATGGCTAGGGCTGTAACATACGAGGTGAGCGAGAAAAGGCTGAGCAAACTGGGACTGTTTAGCCTAGAGAAGTCTTGGGGGGAACCTAACTGCTTCCCTTCCACTACCTAGAAGGGGGTTACTGAAAAGGTGGAGGCAGATGCTTCTTGGAGGTGCAGAGTGAAGGATGAAAGACAACAGTCACAAATAACAACAAGGAGAATTCCGACCGGATAAGAAGAAAAATTCCTTCACAGTGATATCAAGAAAAAAATCTTCACAGTGGAGGTTAAGCTATGGAGCAGGCTGTGCAAAGAGGCAGTGGAACCACGCTCCTAAGATATTTTGAAAACTCAACCAGACATAGCCCTGAGCAACCTGATCTAACTTTGAAACTAGCCCTGGTTTCAGCAGAGGTTGGACCAGCTGACTCCAGAGTCCCTTCCAACCTGAATTTTATTTTATGATTCTGTCTCACAGTAGAATGCTTAGAACATTGCTCAAGATTCACTGCCTTTTTCCTCTTGTGTTGTAACATTTACTTGCATTAAAAGTTTTAATTCTACAGGGAGTAGGGTCAGAGGGGACTTTATTAAATTTATTACTTTTGTGACAATGTTTTAACTACTTACAAGCTTTTAGGGAGGCAGGAGATTCAACCAGCTATAGATGAAAAACCCACTACCACTTTAGGGCAACTGTTTGCAAAGAAAACCCAAAGCAGCAGTGACAGAGTCCTTTCTATCCTTAAAGCAGATGTAAATCTATAAAATAAACTCACTCTTAGAGACACCTCATTTACATGAGTACAAAAGTGCTACTTAAGAGACTGGGGTCTAGCACTACTGGTATAAATTATGCAGATGTGATATACAAAACTATGATAGTTTCTTTAAAGCCAGAGATCAAACTGCTTTGGCTTGTCTTTAATCACGCTTGACAGTTTATAAGAATTGTACTGATTTGGTATTCCCCCCACACTGCCTGCATTGAATGAAGTGCTTCGGAAAGAGGTTGTTAAAAAGCAGTACAAAACAATTAAGTTCTCTGTTTGTTCACAGATCTGAAATTTTGCATTCTCTTCCTGCTACCCTGCCAAAATGCCCAAATTATAATCTGCAGGCAGCTGCCTTATAGTTCCCGTGAGTTGGAAGAGCCCAATTTGATTTTGTTTTACTGAACCCAAGATTTCTTCTCATTTGAAGAAAGCTTCTTACTAGTCCTGTACATTTTATTTTTATATTTAACAAAACAAAGCAAAGCAGCATGACAACCTGATGCCTGGCAGCACATTGACAGGTCCTGAGCAAAGATGAGCATTGTAATTAATGCACAATACATTTTCAAGTGCAAATTGCACAAGGGTCTGGAGAAGGCTAATGATCATATAAGGACATCCTCCACAGAAAAAAACTTTTTAGTATCTCCATAAACTCTCATTTTTAATAGCAGACACTGAACAGCAGCATTTTTGTGTGTTCTGAATGCATTTTTTTGGAATGGTATAGAGGGAGAGTACAGCTGCAAATGGAAAGAGTAAATTCCTGTTTTCACGGAGTCTGACAAGCCAGACAGATTTTGGGTATAAGAAGAAAGAGCCCAAAGCTGTAATTTGTGGCCACTGTTCCTTGCTGTATTAACTGATATGACCAAGAAGAGTTTTGTTCTATCAGCTTTGTTTGCCTTTCAAACATTTGTAAGCAGTATAAGAGTGCCTCTGGTCCTCCTTTTCAGCAGACTAAACAAGCCCAGCTTGTCAGTGTCTCTTCAGAGGATGTGTGCTCTAGGGCCCCCTGACTATCTTGGTAGCCCTCCAGTTTTCAGTAGATAAAGATTCATTGTCCAAAGTAAAATGAAGTATCATTTGTATCTGTTGTAATAATACAACACTGAAAGAGTTAAAAACAATGCAGATATTCATCACTTGTGTGGAAAATCTGTGCTCTGAAGGGCTGCCCAATTTTCAGTAATTATAACAACTTTTTTGATGTTAAAAGAATGTATGCATAGGCCATACATTTCCTTCTAAGACCAAAAGAAACATGTTTTTCTTGTGAAGCTTAATCAAAACAGTGTTTTGGTTGCGCATTCCTGATGGTTCTATAGCTAAAGGAAATTAATTTTTCTTTAACCAGCAACTGGGACTTAGGGAAGACCAGGAATGGTGCTACAAACAATGGCTTTTGGAAAGTCTTGAAAAGCTCAGGCTGACCACACAAGGACCTGTGAGGTTAATCTTGCTATTGGATAGTTCTGTAAACACGATCTCAACTTCAGTTCTTTACATTTTTACACCACTCAAGGCTCCAACCCATGGCCTTGATAAAAAGAATGATTTGTTTCTTGAAAAGCATAGCAAAAAGCTGATCAAACAGTCTGTTTCCAGTACCACCCAATGAAGTCCAAAGGAATCAAGACCTCCTGCATGCAAACTAGGAGTTATGTTTGCACTGATGCATCAAACCCATCTACCCTCCACTTTTACTCTCTCTTTACTAGCAGCACTGAATGTTCTTGCCCAGGGCATGTGTTCAACAATACACAGTCGACCCACAACTGCTCCACATCCCACTGTGAGCCCATGTACTGCAACAGGTTCTTACCTACAATGTCTTCATAGGCATTTTCTTCTAAAGTGCTCTTGGATCCAAATTTATGCTGGCTCTCGGTCCCATTTTCAGTTGGGGAGGGAGGGTACAGGGACTGCAGACTTGATGCATCCTCAAACTCAAAGGATTTTCTAAAGTTTAAAACAAGAAGTAGTTAGTAATTAGAACTCAAAATGACTCAAACATA